>NC_140371.1:22472500-22662500 GCF_054491055.1 Hypomesus nipponensis | reverse complement strand
TCCTGCTGAGGAGCCAGAGTGTGGGACACATCCAGCCTCCCCCGGCCCGCCAGCTGCTGCGCTCTCCAGCCCTCCTCCCTCCACAAGCCTCAGTCTGACATGCTGTGCGCTTGGCCGCATGACAGAAACCATGAACACTGAAGCAATGACCTTGGCCTCCGACCTCTGTTAGGCCTCTAATTCAGGGTGGGGGTGAGGAGGCCGGCCTCTCCTCTGGATGGCACGGCTCCTCAGGGCTTAACCAGTGCTTCCTGTCGGGGCAGGCAGTCAGCAGCATTAGTGTGGGTTGTACCACCAACGCTTGTTAAACATAATTATCTGTGATCACAGGCCTTCTCCGTCCCAGAGCGCTGAGTTGCTAGGCAGACTTCACCTGGCGGGGCTAAACAAACATGGCCGCCTCTGACCCCAGACACACTCCCTCCCCAGGAGAAGCATTTCATATTATTACCCCCCAGTAGTCTCATTTCACAATTTCACGCCTATGTGCTGGCAGGGTCGGGGGATGTGCTGGCAGGGTCGGGGGATGTACCCTGGCAGGGTTGGGGGATGTGCTGGCAGGGTTGGGGGATGTGCTGGCAGGGTTGGGGGATGTGTTGGCAGGGTTGGGGGATGTGCCCTGGCAGGGTTGGGGGATGTGCTGGCAGGGTTGGGGGATGTGCTGGCAGGGTTGGGGGATGTACCCTGGCAGGGTCGGGGGATGTGTTGGCAGGGTTGGGGGATGTGCCCTGGCAGGGTTGGGGGATGTGTTGGCAGGGTTGGGGGATGTGCTGGCAGGGTTGGGGGATGTGTTGGCAGGGTTGGGGGATGTGCCCTGGCAGGGTTGGGGGATGTGTTGGCAGGGTTGGGGGATGTGCTGGCAGGGTTGGGGGATGTGTTGGCAGGGTTGGGGGATGTGTTGGCAGGGTTGGGGGATGTGTTGGCAGGGTTGGGGGATGTGCTGGCAGGGTTGGGGGATGTACCCTGGCAGGGTCGGGGGATGTGCTGGCAGGGTTGGGGGATGTACCCTGGCAGGGTCGGGGGATGTGTTGGCAGGGTTGGGGGATGTGCCCTGGCAGGGTTGGGGGATGTGCTGGCAGGGTCGGGGGATGTGCTGGCAGGGTTGGGGGATGTGCTGGCAGGGTTGGGGGATGTGCTGGCAGGGTCGGGGGATGTGCTGGCAGGGTTGGGGGATGTGTTGGCAGGGTTGGGGGATGTACCCTGGCAGGGTCGGGGGATGTGTTGGCAGGGTTGGGGGATGTGCTGGCAGGGTTGGGGGATGTGCTGGCAGGGTTGGGGGATGTACCCTGGCAGGGTCGGGGGATGTGTTGGCAGGGTTGGGGGATGTGCCCTGGCAGGGTTGGGGGATGTGCTGGCAGGGTCGGGGGATGTGCTGGCAGGGTTGGGGGATGTGCTGGCAGGGTTGGGGGATGTGCTGGCAGGGTTGGGGGATGTGCCCTGGCAGGGTTGGGGGATGTGCTGGCAGGGTTGGGGGATGTGCTGGCAGGGTCGGGGGATGTGCTGGCAGGGTTGGGGGATGTGCTGGCAGGGTTGGGGGATGTGCTGGCAGGGTGCAGGACGTTCCTCCTGCGTATGAGATGGCCTGTAATCAGGCCACAATGTCACAGGATTATTTTAAGACCTGGCAGAATCTCTGGATGAGGGAGATGAAAGACAATCCAACACGCAGAGACAGAAAATGAGTTCATCAATGTAATTAGGCCTCTCTCTATCTCTCTCCCCTCTCTCTCTCCCCTCTCTCTCTCTCTCTCTCTCTCTCTCTCTTTCTCTGCCTCTCTCTCTCTGCCTCTCTCCCTCTCTTTCTCTGCCTCTCTCTCCCTCTCTCTTCCTCTCACTCTCTCCCTTTCTCTCTCTGCCTCTCCCTGTCTCTATCTCTCTCTCTGCCTCTCTGCTCTCTTCTTTTCAAGCTTCCCTCTGTTGTTGATGATATCTATGCAGGACTCCAGAGATGAGATGTTACCCAGTCAGAACAGCCTGCAGCTGCTGCTACACACACATACACTTGACACACACACACACACACATACACGCACACACACACACATACACGCACACACACGCACACACTGGGAAGGTTGATTCTGCTGATCAAGGAGCTTGTAACTGTATGGGGGGGTCTGTGTCAGACACAGTACAAGTGTATTCATTAATCACTGTCGTAGTGAAAGTAACAGACAAGGAGAGGGGAGGGGGTAGGGGAGGGGGGAGGGGGGAGGGGGGAGGGGGGAGGGGGGAGGGGGGAGGGGGGAGGGGGTAGGGGAGGGGGTAGGGGAGAAGGGAGGGGGTAGGGGGTAGGGGAGGTATGCAGGGGACCACCATGCTCTCAGGTTTACTCTATCCTGTCTCATTATGAAATAGGGAGCATCTCACCCCCTGCCTCACCCCTGCGTGACCCCTAAGAGGCAGGCCTGGAGACGGAGACTGTAAACACTGACTGGACCGGACCTCTACCCTCCTCTCACCCCTTCCTTTCCCCTCTCCTCACTCCTCCCCCCTCTCCTCACTCCTCCCCCCATCCTCTCCTTCCCTTCTCTCCTCCCACAGGGCTGTGCTGTGAACACATCCTGACTCCACCCAGTCCTTCTGGTGCTGAGAGAGAGAGAGACCTGCTTCCAGTGTGATGTATTACAACCAGAGCCTTCTCCACTCAGCCAGCGCTGCGTAGTTAGTCACTGTCAGGAGGTAACACGATAGCTACTGGAGCCCTGGCTCCCACGTCAGGCTGGAATCCCTCAAACTAATCTGTGTGTGACTCCCAGCTCTCGTCTGCTGGGAGGCTGCTGTTGTGTTTGGGGATTAAGAGCAGCTCGTCTGCCATGTTGTGTTTCCCCTCAGCCCGTGTCCCTGAGTGCGGCCGTTAATGAAGTTATTTGCACTGCTGGCTCAGCGCGTCAGCCCTGCTCTCGACCTGGGTGTAGAAAGAGGGTTAGGTCGTTGCAAGCTGAACACAGGGTTCCTCTCACAGGGTTCCTCTCACAGGGTTCCTCTCACAGGGTTCCTCACAGCAGGGTTCCTCACAGCAGGGTTCCTCTCACTGGGTTCCTCTCACAGGGTTCCTCACAGCAGGGTTCCTCTCACAGCAGGGTTCCTCACACAGCAGGGTTCCTCACAGCAGGGTTCCTCACAGCAGGGTTCCTCTCACAGGGTTCCTCACCCAGGAGGGTTCCTCACAGCAGGGTTCCTCTCACAGGGCTCCTCTCACAGGGGTCCTCTCACAGGGTTCCTCACACAGGAGGGTTCCTCACAGCAGGGTTCCTCTCACAGGGTTTCTCTCACAGAAGGGTTCCTCACAGCAGGGTTCCTCTCACAGGGTTCCTCACAACAGGGTTCCTCTCACAGGGTTTCTCTCACAGGAGGGTTCCTCACACAGGGTTCCTCACAGCAGGGTTCCTCTCACAGGGTTCCTCACAGTAGGGTTCCTCACAGCAGGGTTCATCTCACAGGGTTCCTCACAGCACGGTTCCTCTCACAGGGTTCCTCACAGCAGGGTTCCTCTCACAGGGTTCCTCACAGCAGGGTTCCTCACAGCAGGGTTCCTCTCACAGCAGGGTTCCTCACAACAGGGTTTCTCTCACAGGGTCTAGATACATCTCTCTGGATGCAGCCAGCGTGGAGTCAAACGGTGCAGCTTGTTAAAGTGGACACTCTTCTCTCTCTCTCTGTCTGTCTTCATCCCTCTCTTTCTCTTTGTTCCTCCTCCTTCTCCTTCCCCCCACGCTATCTCCCCCCTCTCTTTATCCCTCCCCCCTCCCTCCCCTCTCTGCCAGATGTATGATGTTATTCTGAGGAGCTCTGAGGGCTTCTTCCTTATTGTACTGACACAGGAAGCGCTGCTTCCTGCAGGCACAACTAATCAGATTCATATCACGTCCCTTCCCCACTCACCGTCTACTGACGTGACCCCTGTCCGTCTGTCCCTCCTGTTGGGACAGAAGGTGTGACAGTCACCACCAGAGGGAGGAGGAGAGGAGGGACATGTTAGCTTCACAGTCATCTCTGCTTCCATTGTTTACCATGCTGTTGATATCATAGTAAACATTTGCCAGAAGGGGTGTTTAGATGGTGTACAGACGTGTCTGCTGTGTGTGTGGGTGTGCTGTGTGTGTTGTGTCTGCTGTGTGTGTTGGGTCTGCTGTGTGTGTTGGGTCTGCTGTGTGTGTTGTGTCTGCTGTGTGTGTTGCGTATCTTGATGCAGGACACATATTCCTCCTGCCTGTTTATCCTGCTGAATGAGAGAAACATACACACAGCCTGCTGCTGTCTGGAGCCTGTCTGAGAGGCTGCAGACCTGCCAGGCCCAGCCCAGGGAGAGGGGCCTGGTCTGGGCCTGGGCCAAGCCCACAACACCCTCACACCCATTGTAGCAATGATCGTGTCATTAATGGGGGATTAGAATCCTGACTGCAGAGAAACAAGAGCAGTTTGAAGCGTGTGGGTTTCTGTGATGAGTTTCCTGGATGGTTTGTGAGGTTGTGTCAGCAGTGTGGTCGACCACAGGCTGCAGAAACAAGGAAAACACATCAAGTCGACCTCTTACCCTGTTGTGGTGTGGAGGCAGGTGTCCAGCCCCCTGCCTCCAGCCCCCTGCCTCCTGCCCCCTGCCTCCTGCCCCCTGCCTCCAGCCCCCTGCCTCCAGCCCCCTGCCTCCTGCCCCCTGCCTCCTGCCCCCTGCCTCCAGCCCCCTGCCTCCAGCCCCCTGCCTCCAGCCCCCTGCCCCCTGCCCCCTGCCTCCTGCCCCCTGCCCCCTGCCTCCAGCCCCCTGCCTCCAGCCCCCTGCCTCCAGCCCCCTGCCTCCAGTCCCCTGCCTCCACCTTTTAGCCCCCTTCATCCCAGGAAGCATCTTAGAATCTTTGGCACCTATATACTAATGACATGTTCAAGTTACAACCCTGTTACCTTTTAGGTAGAGTCAGTATCACTATGCACCTTGTATGTGAGCTCGGTTCTGTATAGCAGGTGGTGTAGACGCCAGCTCTGGCTTGTTTTCTTGATAGAAAAGGAGAGTGTGTGATTGTGTCTGGCATCCCTCCCTGGAGGAAACCAGACGTGTGTCCTCGGTCTGTCGCTCATTACTGCGCCGTGTTCTAGCCTGGGGTCACACAGAGCCAGCTGTTCTCATCATCCATGCCGTCTTTATCATCCATGCCGTCTTTGTCATCCATGCCGTCTTTGTCTGGATGTGAATTGTGCCGCTGTTAAATGTTAAGTATTCACCAGCTAATCCTGCTGTAGAGGTTTGTGGGTATATTCACCAGCTTAGGGGAGTCATATGGCTGAGTGGTTATGGAGTCAGGCTATTAATCAGAAGTTTGCCATTCGATTCCCGGCCGTGCAAAATGACGTTGTGTCCTTGGGCAAGGCACTTCACCCTACTTGCCTCGGGGAGAATGTCCCTGTACTTACTGTAAGTCGCTTTGGATAAGAGCGTCTGCTGAATGACTGAATGTAAATGTGACCCTCCTGTAGAGGCTGTGTTTGTGGGTTAGATGATGTTAGCTATGAACCATCAGAACAGAACTGTGGGTTAGATGATGTTAGCTATGAACCATCAGAACAGAACTGTGGGTTAGATGATGTTAGCTATGAACCATCAGAACAGAACTGTGGGTTAGATGATGTTAGCTATGAACCATCAGAACAGAACTGTGGGTTAGATGATGTTAGCTATGAACCATCAGAACAGAACTGTGGGTTAGATGATGTTAGCTATGAACCATCAGAACAGAACTGTGGGTTAGATGATGTTAGCTATGAACCATCAGAACAGAACTGTGGGTTAGATGATGTTAGCTATGAACCATCAGAACAGAACTGCCGAACGTTTGGGTGAACATCTGGACTCTCCTTGGTACAGATCCCTCCACCACCATCTGCAAAACATTGACCTAAAGCACTAAGATGTGCAGCTATCTCCTTATACACCCAGAACACTGCAGACTGGTCACAAAGTGCACTCATTAATTGGTGTAAATGGCATGCCTCAGTAGCGGCCCTCATGCTGTACCTCCCAATCCACAACCATCCTTCCTCCTTAATGGGAGTTGATTCGGTCATGACGGTGTCGATAGTTTACATAGAAAATGCACTCCCACATGTCTTGTATTGCTGTGCCATTTTAAGAAATGCTGCTTCTCAGAGTCCTGTCCTGCAGAGGGCTGGTGACGGCCCAGCCTTGTCTCAACATGCTCCTGTGTCTTTTCCTTGGCAGATCCAACTCTTCCAGCTGTTGGGGGTCCCGCGTGGGCTTGCAGAGGGGAGCAGAATCGTCCTGGCTCAGGGCTTCTCAGACAGTCGTCTCTCTCATCCAGACTCCTGTCCATCCAGGTGACAGACGCGCACGGCGAGCGATGGACTTGTGCTGACTTGGCTGGTTGCCTTCTCCCTCTCCATGAGTCACACAGTGGAATGGAGAGGGCTGCAGACTTAGCGCTCCGTGCGGCTGCCTGCAGGATATGAGTGTTGTCAGCCCTGAGACGGACCACGTGTGGAAGCTGTCTGGTTGCCCGGGAGACGCGTCTGGTTGCCTGGGAGACGCATCCAGAGCCCTGCAGGCTGACGAGCAGGTGAGACGCAAGCTGAAAGCCCTGAACGGCAGCATGGGCCCCCCGGCCCCCGGGGCCCCCGCCCCGGGGAACCCTGACGGAGGGGGCAAGACCAACGGCACCCCGGCCATGCCCAAGATGGGGGTGCGAGCCCGGGCAACAGAGTGGCCCCCCAGGGAGAAGGACTGGGACGGGCGGCCAAACTACGAGAGCGTGATCGCTGCGTTTCAGAATGGCCAGCGGGCAGACCAATCAGGAGAAGCAGCAGAGCAGGGCGACGCCCCTCCTCCAGACTCCCAGTACTCCCTGAGTGACCTCCTCAGCCAGTCCCCCCTGAGGGCCCTGCACCCCATCCGCCAGCGCAGCAACAGCGACGTCACCATCAGCGACATCGACTCGGAGGACATCATGGACCAGAACGCAGTCAACCCCAACACGGGGGCCTCGCTGCACCGAGAGTACGGGAGCACGTCCTCCATCGATAGGCAGGGCCTGGCTGCGGACGGCTTCTTCACCATGCTGAGGGGCTACCGGGTGGACGGCCTGAACCCCCGCAGCAGCCCCCCGCTGGGGTTCCCAGAGCTGCTGCGCTACGACACCGCCCTGTCCCCCAGCCTGCTCACCGCTGCCCAGATCGCCCGCGGCGAGATCGTCCGCCTGGGGAACTACGACTACGTGGACGCCTCCCTGCTCTACGGCCGCGAGCGCGACAAGAGCTTCATGAGGCGCCTACAGTCGGACTCGTCTGAGACCACGTCGCTGTTCAGGAAGTTGCGCAGCATCAGGAGCGAGAGCGACGCCTTCCGGCTGTCCCTGGAGCAGGACGAGCCCCGGACGCTGGGCTTCCAGAAGTGCTTCGCCCACTACGACGTGCAGAGCGTGCTGTTCAACATCAGTGAGGCGGTGGCCAGCAGGGCCAACCTCAGCCAGAGGAAGAACACCACCACGGGGGCCTCGGCCGCCTCGCAGTACCAGCAGGGCCCCGGGGCCGGGCCTGGGGCTGGAGTTGGGGCCGGTGCTGGGGCAGAGGGAGGCGTGGTGGGGGGAGGGAGCAGTGGAAAAGACCCCGTGTTTGAGTCTCCCATGGGCAGCCGGGAGGACCTGAACCCCAAGGAGAACCTGGATGCAGATGAGGGGGATGGGAAGAGCAACGACCTGGTCCTGAGCTGCCCCCACTTCAGGAACGAGGTGGGGGGGAGGGGGAGCGCAGGATCTCCCTGTCCCGGGCCAACAGCGCCGGCTACAGCGGCGCGGGGGAGAACTGCTCCTTCGAGTCGTCTCTCAGCTCCCACTGCACCAACGCAGGCGTGTCGGTGCTGGAAGTGCCCAGGGAGAACCAGCCCATCCACAGAGAGAAGGTCAAACGCTACATCATCGAGCACATCGACCTGGGAGCCTACTACTACCACAAGTACTTCTATGGGAAAGGTAAGAGCCGCTGACCCAGCACAGCCGTCTGCATGTCCCAACATGGGGGATGACTCGAGCTGCATGAGGGTCTGTTCAGGATCTATTGAGCTTCCCTTCTGGACACAGATCCTTGCTCTCAGCCAGGGCTGGGTGTGCTGTCTGCAGCCTTGAGAGAGGAGTTCATCCAAAGTGGAGGATCCTCTGTTCTGGAGAGTCATATAACTGGACGACCTAGTTATTTCCAGAGGGCCTGAGAAGATATTGGGGCAGGAACAATAGAAGTCCTGTGTTGGGTGTGAGAGTGTGTGGGAGGGTAGCGGTCGTGTTCTCCTTGTGAAGGCGCCCCTGGAGGAGCTGTGATTAGTCAGGACAAGGAGCACTGCAGCTGTTCCTCCTGGGGCCTGGGAGAGCTGTGTGTGTGTGTGTGTGTGTGTGTATGTGTGTGTGTGTGTGTGTGTAAGCGCCCCTCGCATGGAACCTGAGGGTCAATGAAACCACAGCAAGGTCCCAGTGCTCCTCATTAAAACACCTATGTGTGTGAATGTAGAAGACCCAGCCCTCAACCACACCACCCCCCCAGCTCATCACAGTGGACTGAGTGTGTGAGAGTGTCTGGTTTTTCCTGTCTGTTTTTGGGAGTCTCAGTATATTGGGTTACCCATTCATCAGCCCCCATCCACGCTCCCCAAAACAGCTGCTCCACCTTTCACATTGGGAAGATGCCTGAACTTATTCAGGACACTGTTGAATGTGTGTGTGTGTGTGTGTGTGTGTGTGTGTGTGCAGAGATGGCAAAAGTACACACATCCTTCACTCAAGTAGAAGTACAGATACTCATGTTTAAAAATATATTTTCTTTTACCTTTCAAAGGTTTTCCCCCCACACACAGTGAGGAGAGCAGAGAAGCCTAAAGCAGAGTACAGTAGAGTATAGCAGGGGGGTATTCCAGAAAGTGGGTTCAACAAACTGTGAACCTAACCCTGAACTCTGACTTGGGTACGTTAGCCAGCATCATTGGAGCTCCAATACTAGGATCCAGCATGGCACCCGGTGACAAAAAACGTTGTCCTACTTCACCACACTTCAAATGTAAGTTTTATCACGTGTTTATGCTAAATCTGAGCACATATTCTGGAAAAAAACAACACAGCTGTAGCAGCGTAGAGACAATTGCTGCCGAGTCAAAGCAGACATTGGAATGCAGGAGCCAGTCCAGATATTTAACATTTAACCCCACTGTCCGTTAATATTACAGGAGAAATTTGCTGGGAAATTTGGCCTGATTCCAGGCAGGAACCAAAACCAATTTTAGATAATCACATAACCTGTTTAAATGTGTTCCATTATCTCAAATAATTCTCATTTTAGAATGAAACGTTAACTTATTAACCACCAACCCTAAACCCAGATTGTATAATACATAACCAATCTAGTCCGTGCCATTTTCTTCAAGGTGCCCAAGTGTCAAAAGTGTTTTTCAAAATGTTTTTTCCTTCTTCACAGTTTAAAGACGGAATATACCTCACGCTTTTAGCATCAGTATGTTTAATTTAGAATCTTTCATCACCTCTGCTGAAGAAGACCTCTCTTGCTAACACCCCCCAGACAATAACACACACACACACAGACACACACACACAGACACACACACACAGACACACACCATGTCACCACTCCGGAGCAGGCTTTTATCGCGCCGGCTTCAGGATTGATTGTATTGATTTTCCTGGTGTGTCCTGTCATCCCCTGGAGGACACTGCAGCCACATGCCAGATCTGACATGCTCAGTAGAGACCAGAGACATGAGGACACCTCACCTCTCTGGTAGAGCAGCTAGAGGGACACCTCCCACATCCTCTGACCTTGATGTCTGTTGAGTCTAGTCATCATGGCTCTGACTTGGATTAGACACTGTTGATTTTAGGCTCTGTGTGTGTGTGTGTGTGCGTGTGTGTGAGTGTGTGTGTGTAAAACAAAGCTCCTGTCACTGCCCCTCTTATCTGCATGACGACACACACTCACACATACACTCAAATACACACAGTCTCATACACACACACCCTCCTGCATTCTCTCACTTATTGAGAGAGGGCAGAAGGGAAAGAGTATGTTTCTGTCGTCATTCTCCAGATCTTTAATAACCTAGTTTAAGGATGTTCCCCTGTAGTCATCTCAAGACACAGTTGATGTTTGCCCCTCACCTGCTACCCTTCCAAATTGTATTGAACCTGAAAATACACTTCGATCTCTGAGAGCCAGCATATTAGCGGCGGTCGACAAAAATAGGTTTTGTTACCATAACAAAGAGAATGGGGTCAGAGACCATGTGGGGGGGTTCAAATCCCCCCTGGCTCCCTGCTGGGCTGTCTAATCCCTGTGCAGCACTATGCCCCTCTTCAGCCATGAAACCAGCAGCACTTCAACATCATCATCTACCTGGAGTACAGAACCAACTGGATTTTTTATTTGAATCAAATTTGTGTTTTGTACCTGTGTTCGATGTGGGAGGTTTGTTTAAAACTGTCTTCTGTTCGGATTTCAAAACAACTGATGTTTAATAAAAAAATCTAACATTTGGATGTGTCTCTCCAGAGCACCAGAATTACTTTGGCGTGGACGAGAACCTGGGTCCTGTGGCAGTCAGCATCCGCAGGGAGAAGCTGGACGAGGGGAAAGATGGGACGCAGTACAACTACCGGGTCACCTTCAGGACCAGTCAGGTAGCCCAGCCTCTCTCCAGCAGGGTCTGCTCTGTGCTGTGGGCTCAGAACATCACGTCATGTTAGAACCCTTGTAAGGAGCAGGTTAGCGAGGGCTCCTCTCCTCCAGAGATGGTCAGAGACACAGAGAGGTGCAGACCAGAAGCTGAACACAATCATGTGGCAAGAGTAGAGATAAAACATCTAAATGTGCTAATGGATGTTGAAACCCAGTGTAGAGGACGGTCAGCTCGGTACAATGGAAGCCACCCAGACCTCCGTGTTCCCCTGCTCCACTGCCCCCTGATGTGGTCAGGGAGTCGCTCCTCTCACTCAGCCAAGTCAAGCACACTGATGCAGTGTGTCAGAGGATAGGGACAACTGTCCACACACACACACACACACACAATTGTACCCAAACATGCACTGAAATGATCTGAACACACCAACAAGCATACACACACATACATAAGCACACACACTCATACACAAATGCACGCATGCAACCACCCACAAAATCTGAATCAGTCCTCCTGTCACACACACACACACTCAGATCAATGTTCTCAGTGATTTCCTCTGGAGGGCCCTGTCCTGAATAATTCAGGTGGGATGGATGCCTCAGACAGGAGAGATGTCACTCAGAATAAAAGCCAGTGTTAGTTTGAAGCTCCTCTCCAGGTAGAACAGTGGATGTGGGCTGTCATAGACACAGGCAAGGTTAAACTAGCCAATCACAGGGATGTCTGTCTGCCCCAAACACCTTTCTCTCTCTCCCTCTTTCTAATCCTCTCTCTACCGCTCTCTCTCTCACTCAGTAGTGAACAGGAATCTGCCTTTTAGATGAGATGCTCTGTAAGAGTCATTGACTGCTAGTGGTTAGAGCCCCAGGCTGAATGGATGAGTGACGATTGGTGTGTGGATGTAGTTCACATCCAGGGGGAGGGGTGGGGGGTTAATGCCATTTGGGTCGATTTGTACTGGCATCTTAATGGGGGGGTGGGAAGTAAAACACTACTTAACATCCACTACACAGTTAGCCTGTCTTTAATATTTAGCAGGCTGGAGCCTGCAAGGGCCTGTGGTGAATGAACCAGCTGAATGGTGCTGAGAAGTGATGCCCCAAATAGAGGAGGAATGTCAAAGTAGATCGTAATTGTTACATTCACACTTCATATCAACTTAAAATAATCACGAGTGAGATGATTCATAGCATTAGATCGTTATGCAGAACAGAATGCATTGTTCTCATTAGCTAAGCTCATAGGCTGTTCTGGTTATTAAAAGTGTTTTTTATATATATTTCTTTGATTGTTAAAAGTCAAGTTTCTAACTTCACCGGAAGCTGTAGACATGAGTTAGGGTTAGGGCCGATGTTCCCCATGAGAAGCTGTAGACCTGGGTTAGGGTTAGGGCCGATGTTCCCCATGAGAAGTTGTAGACCTGGGTTAGGGCCGATGTTCCCCATGAAAATACGGATCCCTGTCATTTGCATAAAGCCAAAGTAGATACAGCCAAAGTGACAATGTTGGCACAGTTGTTTGAATTAACTAGCAACAAAAAGAATATACTGTGGATATTTGGTTTTCAGTAGAGATACAATTAATTGTATTTTCTCGAGTTACCGCGTTTACTGATAATCCAAGGGGATTTACAGTAATATCACTAATCAATCAATATGCAGTAATATCACTTATCAATCAATATGCAGTAATATCACTAATCAATCAATTTGTGAAAAGGTTTACTTGTGGCATATACCACGGCTGTCAACCAATCAATGTTCAAGGTCTGAACCAGTGCTGAGTTCTAACAGTATTTCAGGAACAGTCTGCAGTTACTAGTCACATCTCAGACACTGAGCAAAAAAGACTACTAATAATAATTGACTGTCTTTCTCTCACTCCATTTCTCCGTGTAGTTGACGACCCTCCGCGGGGCGATCCTGGAGGACGCGGTGCCCTCCTCGGCCCGGCACGGCACAGCTCGTGGCCTGCCTCTGAAGGAGGTTCTGGAGTACGTGATCCCAGAGCTCAACATCTCCTGCCTGAGGCTGGCCCTCAACTCCCCCAAGGTCCCTGAACAGCTCCTCAAAGTGGACGAGCAGGGGGTGAGTCTCTAAGGGCTGGGGGGAGGGGCTTGAGGAGGGGGTGAGTCTCTTAGGGCTGGGGGGAGGGGCTTGAGGAGGGGGTGAGTCTCTTAGGGCTGGCGAGAGGGGCTTGAGGAGGGGGTGAGTCTCTTCAGGATGGGGGGAGGGGCTTGAGGAGGGGGTGAGTCTCTAAGGGCTGGGGGGAGGGGCTTGAGCAGGGGGTGAGTCTCTAAGGGTTGGGGGGAGGGGCATCACACTAAAGGTGAATCAATATGAATCCCAGAGTGTCTGACATCGATTTCTCTGAAACGCTCTTTCTACTGAAGACATGCACACAAGCCCCTGAGTAATACCCTTTTGACAACTCACTTGGTCTGGCCAGACGGCTGATTAGCTGTTCTGCAAGGATGGCTGGGGAGGCTGTCTGCATTATCTCTCTCTGAATGGACTCGTAGCGGCCTGAATCCTCCGGATTTGCCGGTGCTGAAGAAAATCCCCCCATTGTGTGATCTGAAGCCCTTTAATTTCTCTTTTAATGAAACAGACAAATGGACTGGGGAAGGAGGGCGCTGTGATGGGTGATCATCTGACGGTCAGAGGATCTCCTGCTTATTAGAGGAGTTGGGTTTGTTAGCAACAGCCAGCCTGCAACTGACAGGGGGAAGTCTCATCATGGAACGTGTCCAGGACGTTCTCTAGAACAGTGGTTCTCAAAGTGGGGTCCCCAGACCCCTAGCGGTCCGCGAAATAATTTCCCATAAATTATAACATTGGAAAATGTTACTGTATCATTAAAAAGTGAAAAATACATAATAACCTACAGATGGGGACCATTTACAGGAATAAAAAAGCATATTGTGTCCAGTTAAGAGCACAAAGGGTATGGGTGTTACGATTATGGGGGGGTCCTTAAAAAATGTCCACCTCTGTAAGGGGTCCCTGGCCCCCAAAAGTTTGAACCCCTGAGCTAGAAGTTGGAGAGCTCGTGAGTTGTAACACACACACAAATATAACGCACACACACACACACTTTCAGACAGCTCCTGTTTTGTCACACCTTTGTCTGTTCATGCGTTCTAATACAGTATCACAGTGCGTTCTAATACAGTATTATAGTGTGTTATAGCATTTGCAGAACGCTTACCAGACAGGTCATGCAGGCGTCTCTGATAGCATCTTAATGTACTTAATAGAAGCTAGAGGGAGTTTAGCCTGTAGACAAAAACCTGCTGGTCGATATTGCACGTGGGTGTTGGTTCACTGTAGTCTGCCTGGCGCTATACACCTCCCACACATCTTGGTATGAGATTCAGACAGACAGACAGACAGACAGACAGACAGACAGACAGACAGACAGACAGACAGACAGACAGACAGACAGACAGACAGACAGACAGACAGACAGACAGACAGACAGACAGACAGACAGACAGACAGACAGACAGACAGACAGACAGACAGACAGACAGACAGACAGACAGACAGACAGACAGACAGACAGACAGACAGACAGACAGACAGACAGACAGACAGACAGACACTGGGATATCAAACATAACCCCTGGTACAGCAGTGTGCATGTTAACCACTGAATAACAAATGAGAGCTACTGTAGGGGAGTCCCTAAGACTCTGAATCCATGGCTTGGAGCTCCTGGATGAGAAGCTTCCTGGAGTCCAGCCCGGGGGAGGCGTCTAGCGCCACACCCTGGCTGAGATCCTACCAGCTCCCACCAGAGCTGGAGAGGAGGCTGGGTCACATTAACATTCAGTGTTTTTGCTTCTGTTTTCATCATGAATGGCTGGCGGTGCTGGAGAGAAGGGTTAGAGGTGGAGTGCCTGGCTCCTGGCTCCACTGGCCTCTGATGTGCTGGAGTGGGTAAAATGATGACATTCAGACCAGAAGCTTTAGATTAAAGCTCAGATCCAGTCAAATCTGAGGGAATGGGAAAAATATTCTGTCTGTTGAATGTAGCTGTGAGAGACAGAAATGCCTGATCATGCAGATGCAAATGTCGCAAAATGTTGATCATGCAGAATATCACCCAGACCTAGAGTTTGTATGCTTTTGTGTGTGTGCAGAAGTGTGTGTGTGTGCAGAAGTGTGTGTGTGCAGAAGTGTGTGTGTGCAGAAGTGTGTGTGCTAGCGGGCTCCAGTATCCCTTCAGGAGACAGGACAGGCTGAGTGAGTGTTGTTGAGTGAGCCAGCCCATTGCTGAGCCCCACTGGGCCCTAGCTCAGGGGCTGGAGAGAGAAAGTAGTCCCTGCAGCAGTGACCAGGCTCCGCTCTGGCTGGGCTGGATGTGGAGCAGCTTCATGGCTGAGAGATGACTGTGTTCAGGTCACCTCCAGATGATAGTGACTGTGTTCAGGTCACCTCCAGATGATAGTGACTGTGTTCAGGTCACCTCCAGATGATAGTGACTGTGTTCAGGTCACCTCCAGATGATAGTGACTGTGTTCAGGTCACCTCCAGATGACAGTGACTGTGTTCAGGTCACCTCCAGATGATAGTGACTGTGTTCAGGTCACCTCCGGATGATAGTGACTGTGTTCAGGTCACCTCCGGATGACAGTGACTGTGTTCAGGTCACCTCCGGATGATAGTGACTGTGTTCAGGTCACCTCCGGATGATAGTGACTGTGTTCAGGTCACCTCCGGATGACAGTGACTGTGTTCAGGTCACCTCCGGATGATAGTGACTGTGTTCAGGTCACCTCCAGATGATAGTGACTGTGTTCAGGTCACCTCCGGATGATAGTGACTGTGTTCAGGTCACCTCCGGATGATAGTGACTGTGTTCAGGTCACCTCCAGATGATAGTGACTGTGTTCAGGTCACCTCCAGATGATAGTGACTCTGAAAGAGAGATAGAGAGCTGCTACAGGGGGAGGTGGTCCACTAGCTTGTTGTTCTGTCCTGAACAATCTAAGTTGTGATTAACGCACACACTGTTATGCTGCCACGGCTAAAACCTAGAATGGAATGAATGTTAGCTTTACCTATCGAGTGTATGTTTGGGAGGATTAGAAGCTCGGTGAGGGAAGTTGACATGTGACCCTGATCCTCAGGACTCTCCCTGTCTCCTCCCCTGGTAGCAGGGAGAGGAAGAGTGATTTGCTGGTGGGGTGTGTGGAGGTACGACATGTGTGCGTTAGTGTGAGAGATCAGCTTCACCTCAGAACACACTACTTACTGTACTCTCTCTCTCTCTCTCTCTCTCTCTCTGTGTGTGTGCACTGTACTCTGTGTGTGTGTGTACTGTACTCTGTGTGTGTGTACTGTACTCTGTGTGTGTGTGTGTGTGAACTGTACTCTCTCGCTGTGTGTGTGCTCCCAGTTGAGTTTCCAGCACAAGGTGGGGGTTCTGTACTGCAGGGCGGGGCAGAGCAGTGAGGAGGAGATGTACAACAACGAGAGCGGAGGCCCTGCGCTGGAGGAGTTCCTGGACCTGCTGGGACAGAGGGTCCGTCTCAAGGGCTTCACCAAGTACCGCGCCCAGCTGGACAACAAGAGTACGACACACACATACAGGCCCACACACACACACTCTCTCCTACAGACCCAGTGCATTGACAGACATTGTGACCCTGCCTGTTCTCCTGTTCTTCAGCTGACTCTACAGGAACACACTCTCTCTACACCACCTACAAGGACTATGAGCTCATGTTCCATGTGTCCTCTCTGCTGCCCTACACCCCCAACAACAGGCAGCAGGTGAGTCCTACAGTCCTCCACACACACACCACACACCACACACCACACACCACACACCACACACACCACACACCACACACACATACAGACAGGTCCAGATGTCTACCAGGTTTCTGTCAATCTTTCCCAAAACCTCATTTTGTTTCCGTAACGACCCGGCGAAACCAGGGAGCGTTGCCGTGGCAACCGTGCCCTTGGCTGTCTCCCTTTTCCTTTTTCATCAGTTCGTCCCCACGGCGACTCTGCCTGGTGTCGTATTAGACGGGGCTCCATGTTGATCTAATTAGGAGGATTCATTGGATCCGGTGGCGGCCTGGCAGGAGATGGCCTGATGAAGACCTGGTGACAGAGCTCCACAAGCCCAGCCACTAGCCCAGCCACTAGCCCAGCCACTAGCCCAGCCACTAGCCCAGCCACTAGCCCAGCCACTAGCCCAAAAGACAGAGAGACAGAGAGAGTGAGAGACAGAGAGAGTGAGAGAGAGACCCCAATGTCAACCTCAGTGGTCTGGATTACCAGTCTTTGCTTATTACTCCTTCAATTTCATTTGAGTATTTGGGATTAGCATCTAATCCCTGGTGCTAATCTTTCCGCCAGCCTGAGAAGAGCTAACCCTCTCCTCCCTTTCACCCCCCCCCCCCACCCATGTGCCCCTTTGGCTGCTCTCCATGGCAACCGCTCCAACAGGCTGCCTGCCGTGCCAAATCCTGAAGTGTAAAAACGAAATAGATTTAGCAGGATGAAGTTTAGGTTACAGTGTGTCTGGTACAGTATCCCTGAGTTGTTTTATATTGATTTTCCGTAACATCTGGTCATGATGTCTCTGCCTCCAGCTGCCAAGAGTCTTTCAGACCACAGCTGGATGTGCCCAAATGACTGGATGAACTTCAGTGACTTAATAGAACTGAACAACGGCACCCTGAATGATCTGGTGTGCTGCTCACAGGGCTGCAATAGAAGCCAGTGACAATTCATTACCATCCTGTGCTGTGCTGGTGGATTAGATGCTGGGGTCCATTTCACTGCTCTAGTGGCATCCTCTCTCTCAAAATGAAGGTTGTAGTGCTAGCCCCTCCCTTCACCTACAGCAGGATACAGGCAGTTTCAAACAGAAAATGCTCTGTCGACACTTTCTCTACGACCACCACAAATCCATGTCCTTTTTTTCAGTTTTCTTTTTTCCCGTCTGCGTTCTGCAGCTCCTGAGGAAAAGACACATTGGCAACGACATCGTGACCATCGTGTTCCAGGAGCCGGGCTCGCTGCCCTTCACCCCCCAGAACATCCGCTCACACTTCCAGCACGTGTTCGTCCTCGTCAAAGTGCACAACCCCTGCACCGAGAACGTCTGCTACAGGTAGGTGGAAAGAGGCTTCCCTGTCGCAGCACACCTGGCAGTGTGAAAGCTGTTCCTGCTCTGCTGAGGAGGTGTGTGTGGGGGGGGGGGGGGTGGAGGGGGGGGAGGGGGTGGAGGGGGAGGGGGGGAGGGGGAGGGGGAGGGGGGGAGGGGGAGGGGGGGCGCAAAGACCATCTGAAATGGATCGATGCATCGATTCAAGCCGCCAGTTTTTGTAAGTAGCAAGGAATGAGAGAACTCTTGAAGTGTCGTTTTAGAGGAACTTGTTTACCTCTGATGTCTTCACACAAATATCTCTGATGCTAAACATCTCCACTTGAGGTTGAGAGCAGCTTCATTTGAAGGGGTGATAAAGGTTTTGCCTTCTCTTTATCCGGTTGCTTTTAATTTCACAAGCTGACGTTTTTTTACACCACCTTTTTTAGAAAATATGTTTTCAACCATAAAAAAAAGAAAAAATGAACTTTTTCCATAAAATATATACATTTGTTTTTAAATCTTCCTTTTGAGATCCCCCCCACACACACACACACACACACACTTCCTGCTGCTGACTTCCTGTCTCTCCCCAGCGTGGCCGTGTCGCGGTCTAAAGACGTGCCCCCCTTCGGCCCCCCCCTTCCCAAGGGCGTGACCTTCCCCAAGTCGGCTGTGTTCCGGGACTTCCTGCTGGCCAAGGTCATCAACGGAGAGAACGCCGCCCACAAGTCGGAGAAGTTCCGCGCCATGGCAACGCGCACACGGCAGGAGTACCTGAGGGACCTGGCAGAGAGCTGTGTGAGCACGGCCACCATCGACGCTGCGGTGAAGTTCAGCTTCATAACGCTGGGAGCCAAGAAGAAGGAAAAGACCCGGCCCAGGAGGAACGCTCACCTGCTCAGCGTAGGCGCCATCACCTGGAGCGTCAGCGCACGAGACTTCGGACAGTCGGCCGACGTGGACTGCCTGCTCGCCATCTCCAACGAGTTCATCGTCCTGATCGAGGAGGAATCCAGGAACGTGGTGTTCAACTGCTCCTGCCGCGACGTGATTGGCTGGACCTCGGGGATCATGAGCATTAAGATCTTTTACGAGCGCGGGGAGTGTGTCCTGCTGGCAGCCCACGACAGCTGTGGAGACGACGTCAGAGAGATGGTCCAGAGGCTGGAGGTAAGGCCATCTGGATCCTCTCACTGCTGTCAGCATGGTTTAGCACTTAGACGCTTCACAGCAGCAGAATCACACTCTCAATCCAAACTCTAGACAGCCACAAGACAGAAATTCCTGGCTACTCATTTAAAGGGTTGTATCAGATTAGAAAATACTGCACATACTTGTACGTTAGACTGGTGTTTTCTTGGGTTGGCCTGCTTATCTGACACACGGGGTACAGCAAGCCTCCTACCTCCTCCATCCAGAGCAGTAAACCTGCTGCTGTTGGGTTAGCCTATCAGAAGAAAGCTTCTCCCTCTTTGTGGCAAATCGGCTGTGGGTTTTGGCTCTGTTTCAGAACTGCTCTTTGCCTCTGATGAATAGAGAGTACAGTAAATGATTCCTTCCACCTGCTCTCTGCATGTATCCAGACTGTCACTTATCTAATCCTCCAGATCATGCTCTCTGATAGGGTTATCATTCTGTAAATACTCACACTTGAGTTTTTTAGGATTTGTTTTATTGGAAGATCTAGAACAGCATGATGAGAAAAAAAAGCCTCTGTCTGGCATCTCCTCATGCTTCAGTGTTCTGAGAATAAGCTCTGGAGCCTCTTGATGTCCTGGAATATTGGGATCTGTATCCCCGCCTGTGTTGCCCTCCTGGTTGTAAAGGAGGTCAGCTGTCTGTGAGAGGGTTCTGCTGACGTCAGGACCACCCTCCTGACACCCTGCATCCCCCGCTGGGAGAGGAGGAGCTCGGGCCTCAGTTACCCTGACAGGTTCATGTCCTGAAAGGACGTTCTAGTGAGGCAGAAGGGAGGCTTCTCTCCTTGTGCTCATGTGATGGGGAGGCTGTTGTGACCTTCTCTGTCCCTCTGGCTGTCCTGCTGTGTAGCCTCGATCATGTTCCCTCTGGGCTGGATCTACCTCCAGTCTCCTTGACACACTAGAGCCCCCTAGAGCCCCCTAAAGCCCCCTAGAGACCTCCAGACCAGAGCCCTGCCCGTCATCCCTGCCCTGTTCACAGACGTCCTCTCCTGAAGAGCTTCTTCACCTGGTTGCGCTGAAGAGAGACACCCTCCTCGTCTACAGTGCCCCAGCACCCAGAGGACACAGCAGGATACATTAGCATGTCTGATGAGCCAGGGAATATCGCTCTCTCATTAGCTGTGCTAATCTGCTCTCACAGTAATGTCCACTCACCCACGCATCCAGTTTTTCGAAGCGAATTAAAGTGAAGTTAAAAATCCATTGAGTTGAGTGGAGAGGGGTCGGCCCATCATCACGGCTGGGTGTGTTCGCTGCCCGTCCATGTGACGTGGTACGGGAGTTAATGTGAACCAGCAGAGACGAGAGAGCAGACCGCTAAAGCCCAGAGAGGCCCTCTGATCAGGTCCTCTTATCAGGCCCTGCTCCCCTGGAGGGCTGCTCCCCTGGAGGACTGCTCTCCTGGAGGGCTGCTCTCCTGGAGGACTGCTCTCCTGGAGGGCTGCTCTCCTGGAGGGCTGCTCTCCTGGAGGGCTGCTCTCCTGGAGGACTGCTCTCCTGGAGGGCTGCTCTCCTGGAGGGCTGCTCTCCTGGAGGGCTGCTCTCCTGGAGGGCTGCTCTCCTGGAGGGCTGCTCTCCTGGAGGGCTGCTCTCCTGGAGGACTGCTCTCCTGGAGGGCTGCTCCCCCTTAGCAGGATCTCCCTTGTCTGCCTCAGCTCAGAAACCCTAGATTCTCATTTTCCAGGACTGTAGGAGCACTGCAGAGGCACAGAGACAACGCTGGTCTGAAGGAACCTGTTTGTGTCTAGCAGGGTTAGCTACTGGAGGACCTGTCTGTGTCTAGCAGGGTTAGCTACTGGAGGACCTGTCTGTGTCTAGCAGGGTTAGCTACTGGAGGACCTGTCTGTGTCTAGCAGGGTTAGCTACTGGAGGACCTGTCTGTGTCTAACAGGGTTAGCTACTTGACCACTGCAGGTCCCTCTGAAGGTGCAGTATTCATGTTCATGGTTGAGGATGTGATGTGAGGTTGTCAGGTTGTGGTGTACACCATGGCCAGGCAGTCGAAACTACGAGAAGAGGAAATAGACATGACACCATCCTTCAGGATTCTGTGTTGGATGTCATGAAGCCAGCTCTATTATCATAATGAATTCAGAACCCTCAAATCCTTCATGTGGGATAATGAGTGTCCTATCAGATTTATCCTCCACAGATTCAGGACGCTGTGAAGGGAACAAAGGAACATTAATCTGCTGGGTGGGTCGAATCAAGTTCCCCCGTGAGGGCATTTATAGAGCCATTATTTAATGAGTTTCCATCGAATGGCTGTTTGATTTATCCCGTATTGCCGTGCTCTGTAGCACACTGAAGGGGTAAAACCCAAACCAGTCTGCAACCCCTGACCCATAGAACAATTTCAATTTCGGCCAGTCCTCGATGCGCCATACAGAGTAATTGTTTTTGTAGCAGGTCATCTCACCTGAGAGCTGCCGGAGCCCCTCAGGTTGGTAAACCCTGGAGCAGACTGCTTCCTGAGTAGGAGGGGTCTTTTAATCTACAGCACCGTTCAGGAGATTAACTTGTTGTCCCACAAAACATTTTAGAGCTGATTCTTTTCTCTTTTTTTGCCGACAATATCAGCAAACACGCAGTTCCATCTGCAGGACTGAGTGGTAGGTAGTGGACCAGACTGTGTAGTGGACCAGACTGTGTAGTGGACCAGACTGTGTAGTGGACCAGACTGTGTAGTGGACCAGACTGTGTAGTGGACCAGACTGTGTAGTGGGCCAGACTGTGTAGTGGACCAGACTGTGTAGTGGGCCAGGCTGTGTAGTGGGCCAGACTGTGTAGTGGGCCAGGCTGTGTAGTGGGCCAGGCTGTGTATAGGGCCAGGCTGTGTATAGGGCCAGACTGTGTAGTGGGCCAGACTGTGTAGTGGACCAGGCTGTGTATCGGGCCAGGCTGTGTAGTGGGCCAGACTGTGTATCGGGCCAGGCTGTGTAGTGGGCCAGGCTGTGTAGTGGGCCAGGCTGTGTATAGGGCCAGGCTGTGTAGTGGGCCAGGCTGTGTAGTGGACCAGGCTGTGTATCGGGCCAGGCTGTGTAGTGGGCCAGACTGTGTAGTGGACCAGGCTGTGTAGTGGACCAGGCTGTGTATCGGGCCAGACTGTGTAGTGGACCAGGCTGTGTAGTGGGCCAGGCTGTGTAGTGGGCCAGACTGTGTAGTGGGCCAGACTGTGTAGTGGACCAGGCTGTGTAGTGGGCCAGGCTGTGTAGTGGACCAGGCTGTGTAGTGGGCCAGACTGTGTAACGGGCCAGGTTGTGTAGTGGGCCAGACTGTGTAACGGGCCAGGCTGTGTAGCGGGCCAGGCTGTGTAGCGGGCCAGACTGTGTAGCGGGCCAGACTGTGTATCGGGCCAGGCTGTGTATCGGGCCAGGCTGTGTTTACAGCTGCTCAGTTGTCCATCTCATCACGTGTGTGGCTGAGTGTGCTCTGCTAAAGGCCTTATAGAGCTCAGCCAGGCAGTGAGTAAATGACCCCCCCACCTCCCCTGTCACTGCCAGGTCTGCCCCACTATGACAGCTCTGGCCTGGGATCAGCTTCCAGGAAACAGCCTGGTCCAGCTGGGACTCCCATCATCCCACACCATGGCCTCTCATGTGGAGCTGGGTTATAGTTGTCTCAGGGTCCAGTGCTATGTTGACAGGCACTGTGTGTGTGTGTGTGTGTGTGTGTGTGAGAGCCACTAACCCTAACACCTCCTCAGGAGCCAGTGGGATGTGTTGGCTCTCTGTCCGGGCTGCAGCTGTGTTCTGACTGTGTTCTGATTGTGTTCTGACTGGGTTCCGACTGGGTTCTGACTGTGTTTACGGTGTTGTGATTGTGTTCTCACCGTGTTCGGACTGTGTTTGGACTGTGTTCTGACTGTGTTCTGACGGTGTTGACCGTGTTGTGATTGTGTTCTGACTGTTGTGGCTGCGTCGTGGCTGGCTGGTTAAGAGCTCTCACTGGATAAAGGACTTTAGAGGACAGCTCAGCTTCTCGCTGGACACGAGCCAGCCCTCCAACCAACACTAGCTTCAACTTTTGAGTTTGGCTAATACTGCTTATGACTGGCTTGTCTAAATGTCTCTACTAAGTGTCTTAGTGTCTGTGTTAAGTCCCTGAACCACACATGCAACGCCTGACCTGTTGACCTCTGAGCTGCCAGTGTCCTCAGCAGCAAGAGTGTGTTTGTTTCATCACACTGTCCTCCCCGCCCCTCGCATCTCCTTTGTCCTCCTGTGTCTGTGTCTCTGAGGCTGTGTCTGTGAGCCATACGAGGCTGTGTCTGTGAGCCATACGAGGCTGTGTCTGTGAGCCATACGAGGCTGTGTCTGTTAGCCATACGAGGCTGTGTCTGTGAGCCATACGAGGCTGTGTTTGTGAGCCATACGAGGCTGTGTCTGTTAGCCATACGAGGCTGTGTCTGTGAGCCATACGAGGCTGTGTCTGTGAGCCATACGAGGCTGTGTCTGTGAGCCATACGAGGCTGTGTCTGTTAGCCATACGAGGCTGTGTCTGTGAGCCATACGAGGCTGTGTCTGTGAGACATACGAGGCTGTGTCTGTTAGCCATACGAGGCTGTGTCTGTGAGCCATACGAGGCTGTGTCTGTGAGCCATACGAGGCTGTGTCTGTGAGCCATACTAGGCTGTGTCTGTGAGCCCCTGATGTCTTCCTTAGATTAGCAACACAAACACACCCAGGCTGCTTCTTTGTCTTTGTTTATACTAGCACACAGGAGCACGAGGAGGCTCGTTCCTGCTCTCCCCTCCTCACCCTGGCTGTGTGTGCGCATGTGTGTGTGTGTGTGTGTGCGCGTGTGTGTGGGGGGGGGGAGGGGGGGGGCGGGGGCGGATGAGTGAACTGTTTGTTTGTTCAAGGATTCAGATGCCTCTGTTGCATTCTATTTTGCTCTCTCATGTCTGTGTTCCTCCAGATAGTGACCCGGGGCTGTGAGACGTCGGAGATGACCCTGCGGAGGAACGCTCTGGGCCAGCTGGGGTTCCACGTCAACTTTGAGGGCGTGGTGGCGGATGTGGAGCCTTTTGGCTTCGCCTGGAAGGCGGGGCTTCGCCAGGGCAGCCGGCTGGTGGAGATCTGCAAGGTTGCCGTGGCGACCCTCACCCACGAGCAGATGATCGACCTCCTGAGGACGTCCGTCAGCGTCAAGGTGGTCATCATCCAGCCACACCAGGACGGCGCCCCCCGCAGGTAGCTGCTGGAACTGAACCTACACACACGTGCGCACACACACACACCTTCCCTGACTTGCAGGATGATCTCTCTGTGATCACCAAGTCACGGCACATCTGAAATGAGGTCATCAGTAAATCCTAGACAGCATGCTAACTAGATCCCATGCCAGGAGGTAATCCTGAATGCAGACCTCAGGTGTACCTCTGCTTGCCCCTACAGTATCACATGCAGGCAGCTCCTACAGTATCACATGCAGGCGTAATGATTGTGTGAATGGATGTACTTGTTATCGTAGGAGCTGAAGATGCCATTAGAGATGCAAACAGGAGTAGAAAGAACATTTTCAGTCTTTCTCATGGAACTGTGCCAAATGTTCCTCTGTGCTGTATGGAAAGCGATTTGCATAGAAAAACACTAAGATGTGAATTTTCCTGGAGTTAATGTAGCTCTGAAGCTGCCAACAAGGTGATTACTCTGAAGGAAAAGAACAGGGCTTCTTGTTTCTGTGCTTTAACAATGGATGGAAGGAACCACTGTGTTCTAACTAGGAGAACAGACAGTGTTCTAACTGAGAGAACAGACAGTGTTCTAACTAGGAGAACAGACAGTGTTCTAACCAGGAGAACAGACAGTGTTCTAACTGAGAGAACAGACAGTGTTCTAACTAGGAGAACAGACAGTGTTCTAACCAGGAGAACAGACAGTGTTCTAACCAGAAGAACAGACAGTGTTGTAACTAGGAGAACAGACAGTGTTGTAACTAGGAGAGCGTCTTGATGACAGAACAGCTGCCGTGTCTCTTCTGAGAGCTGGCTAACCTTTCTGCCTTCTCTGTGTTGTCTCAGTCTAGGTTTCTGGGTAGGACAGTCTACCTCAGTACACACCCTCAGACAGTCTACCTCAGTACACACCCTCAGACAGTCTACCTCAGTACACACCCTCAGACAGTCTACCTCAGTACACACCCTCAGACAGTCTACCTCAGTACACACCCTCAGACAGTCTACCTCAGTACACACCCTCAGACAGTCTACCTCAGTACACACCCTCAGACAGTCTACCTCAGTACACACCCTCAGACAGTCTACCTCAGTACACACCCTCAGACAGTCTACCTCAGTACACACCCTCAGACAGTCTACCTCAGTACACACCCTCAGACGGTCTACCTCAGTACACACCCTCAGACAGTCTACCTCAGTACACACCCTCAGACAGTCTACCTCAGTACACACCCTCAGACAGTCTACCTCAGTACACACCCTCAGACAGTCTACCTCAGTACACACCTTCAGACAGTCTACCTCAGTACACACCCTCAGACAGTCTACCTCAGTACACACCCTCAGACAGTCTACCTCAGTACACACCCTCAGACAGTCTACCTCAGTACACACCCTCAGACAGTCTACCTCAGTACACACCCTCAGACAGTCTACCTCAGTACACACCCTCAGACAGTCTACCTCAGTACAGACCCTCAGACAGTCTACCTCAGTACAGACCCAGAAAGGTGTGTGTGTATGTGTCCTGTGAAGGTGTGTGTGTGTGTGTGCGCGCAGTGGGGGGGGGGGCAGCTATATCGCTGATATAACTAGCTGTCTGTCTTACTAGAACGGCGTAGGTAAGTGACAGAGAGACGGAGGGAGAGCAGGGAAAGGAAATGCAGCTGAACGAATACGCTGCGTATTTTAACCTAAATAGTGTTTTTATGAAGCGCTATATGTGGCGGCCAGTGTTGATTCTGTGGCGCACCCCCACAAATTAGTCTGTGTGGGAAACATATGTGTATGTGTAGTGGCTCTCATCCATGATCTAGGTTCCACCGTGTGGCCTGGCAGAGTCAGTCTGAGAGTCAGTCTGAGAGTCAGTCCGAGAGTCAGTCCGAGAGTCAGTCCGAGAGTCAGTCCGAGAGTCAGTCTGAGAGTCAGTCTGAGAGTCAGTCTGAGAGTCAGTCTGAGAGTCAGCCTGAGAGTCAGTCTGAGAATCAGTCTTCAGAGGCTGGACAACAACCATTCTCTGTGTGATTCTACCAGGGCTGTGCCAGAACACTGCTGTAATCCTCTTAGCAGGATCTGGGATGATACTTCATGATACAATCCTAATCTGAGTTATGATTGTGGACAAAGAGGCAGGAAGCAGTCCAAACAAACAAGGTCCTGTAGCAGCCATCAGTCATCTGGGTGTGTCTGGACCAGTCCAGGCTGCGTCCCCACCAGACTAAGGTCTGGAACAGAAGGGTCGGTCCTGTTTAGAGCAACTGTCCACTTCTGCCTCTGACCGCCTGATCTGGGCTAAGCTGATTTTGATTGTCATGGAAAGATGCTTATATAAATGTGGGCCGGACTGCATAGCTCTGGACACATAGTATACATTAAGTCATACCATACTCAGCAGTGGCCTATATAATGCACATCATGGCCAGATTGTGACCCATCTACAGTAGTAAATCTGTCCAGCAGATGGTCGCTGCAGATTAGAAGAGAGTTTCCAGTGCAGCCTTGCGGAGGTGCAGAGGTCCCTGGCTGCTTCTGCCTCAGAAGAGAACCACGAGGGACAGCCCTCCTCCTGTCTTCTTAGAGCCACACCAGCACCAGTCTCCCAGACACTCATGAACAACCTCCACAGATCCAGGCTCCCTCTTCCACCAGGGGGTCAGAGGTCACAGGAAGAATCTGGAGGGCCCTCAGGCTCCCTCTCTCCCACTGCTCTTCTGAGCAGCTTAAGTGTCGCAGACCACAATGGGCGCTACACTTTCTCCTCTATTATCTCAAGGGAAAGGAATTCAGCACTCCAACAGAGAGAGAGATTTGAGACAGAGAGGAGACTGGATCTGTAGGAGCCTTGGACAGGGATGCTGGTTCCTCACTGCCCCCCAGGATCAGCACCTCCTTCAGGGGCTCTGACGGGGACACCTCTCCCCTCCTCTCCCCTCCTCACCCCTCCTCACCCGTTACAAGTGGCTCTCAAAAAATAACGTTTTCATAAGCAAGACCAGGGCGTGTGGAGCCCTCGGGTGTCATGATGTGTGTGTCTACGTGCTCACACTGAGACTACGTCTCTCTCCTCACTGAGACTACGTCTCTCTCCTCACTGAGACTACGTCTCTCTCCTCATTGAGACGGCATCTCTCTCCTCATTGAGGCGACATCTCTCTCCTCATTGAGACGGCATCTCTCTCCTCATTGAGACGACATCTCTCTCCTCACTGAGACGGCATCTCTCTCCTCATTGAGACGGCATCTCTCTCCTCATTGAGGCGACATCTCTCTCCTCACTGAGACGGCATCTCTCTCCTCACTGAGACAACATCTCTCTCCTCACTGAGACGACATCTCTCTCACTGAGACGGCATCTCTCTCCTCACTGAGACTACATCTCTCTCACTGAGACGGCATCTCTCTCCTCACTGAGACGACATCTCTCTCACTGAGACGGCATCTCTCTCCTCACTGAGACGACATCTCTCTCACTGAGACGGCATCTCTCTCCTCACTGAGACTACATCTCTCTTGTCACGCAGATCCCCACGGGATATCTCTTATTTATTTATCTCCTGAAAGTTGACCGTGCCTTTTTAAGGTTTAGCTGTGCTTCGTGTCCAGGCCTGTAAGATACAACTCTAATATTAGCCTAACCTAGAAATGTGATTATTTCCTCTGGAGGCAGGATGGGGTTGTGTCTCTGCAGTTCCAGTCTGTTCCGTCTTGGCTGTGGAGGTCTGAACAAGCTCACTACGGATCCGACTAATGAGGGAGCAAAGAGAAACAGGAAGAAGCCGTTTCAGGTTGTGAGGGTAACACACAGGGCTCTCTACTGTGTATGTTGTGTAGGAAAAACACCGGATTAGGTGTGTTTTTGTGGTGTGTTTCTTTCTCCTTGTGTGTGCTGCACAGTGACAGATTGAAAAGGGCAGTGGTGACCTTTCTTGTGATGTTGTCAGCCTTCTCATCCTCCATCTTCTTCCTGTCTGAGGATCTTCTGCCATCGACGTGTCAACACCTAGAGAGGGTGCGACATTCAACCAGGAAGCTGTGAGAAGATCCCACCATACAGTGCTGCAGTTAATCCCACAATTCCATGCTCCACGCTTTAAATGTGTCACTAAGCCAACCATCAGGAAGTCACCAGCTCATGGAAGTAGAGTACATAGTTCTCACCTCCTGAGGGAGAGGGGGGTTCTGAACCATGACCCTGGGGTGTGGCACGAGGCCTGTAGGTGAGAGGGGACGAGGAGATGTTCCACTGCCTATCAGCTGGAAGCAGCAGTCCTGGCTGTGCTGGCTGGGCTGCCTGGCAGGGTGGCAGGGTGGCTGCCTGGCAGGGTGCAGGGTGGCTGCCTGGCAGGGTGGCAGGGTGGCTGCCTGGCAGGGTGGCAGGGTGGCTGCCTGGCAGGGTGGCTGCCTTGCAGGGTGGCAGGGTGGCTGCCTTGCAGGGTGGCAGGGTGGCTGCCTGGCAGGGTGCAGGGTGGGTGCTAATCCTGAACCAGGGACAAGCCTGGCTGACCAAACAGGCCTGGTCCTGGCCTGATGATTTAGATACATAAGTGGTAAACAGATCTTGATCGTTTTTAGGAAGGAGTCTTACTCCCAGTGGAAGATGAAGATGGTAGAAGGTGCAGCAGTGTTCCTGAGGGCAAGGTGGAGATGGTAGAAGGTGCAGCAGTGTTCCTGAGGGCAAGGTGGAGATGGTAGAAGGTGCAGCAGTGTTCCTGAGGGCAAGGTGGATATGGTAGAAGGTGCAGCAGTGTTCCTGAGGGCAAGGTGGAGATGGTAGAAGGTGCAGCAGTGTTCCTGAGGGCAAGGTGGAGATGGTAGAAGGTGCAGCAGTGTTCCTGAGGGCAAGGTGGAGATGGTAGAAGGTGCAGCAGTGTTCCTGAGGGCAAGGTGGAGATGGTAGAAGGTGCAGCAGTGTTCCTGAAGGCAAGGTGGCGTCTGGTCACCCTCCTGCCCTCAGTATGGGGACGGCTTGAGGGACGCTCAGTTAATCTGCTTAATGACTCCGTTTGCCCGTCTGTTGAAAAGGTCATTAACCAACACCTCTGTGTTTAACACTCTCGCTAACAGCTTCACCCTGTGACAGGTCTTGTTACCCAGGGACAGGATGAGGGTCTGATGAACTGTGTTTGAACAGTGGTGGAGAGAGAGACGGGTTGCTTGGATGGAAATGCTGATGAATGATGGTTCAGGGTTCAGCTCCAGATGATGCGCTTGGCTTGGCTGTCACAGGATTTAGACAGGTTCTCCTGGAGAACATCTAATGTTGCTTTATTATTCACCCTAATCTCATGTTCGTCCATGCATGCTTAACAAACATCCAGTATTAATAACCAGCCTCTTAAATATAGTGCAGATAGAATTGACAGTCTTCCATAGGAGATCGACCTGACCTTGACACAGAACAGATGTGACGGCGGAGGGAGGGGGGGGGGGTGTAGGAGGGGGGAGGGAGGGAGGAGGGGGTGGGGTGGAGGAGGAGCAGGAGCAGGAGGCTGATTGGTTCCTGTCGCACACTGTCACAATCCCATTGGACCCCAGCTGTAAACAGCCGAGCCAGCAATGTCCTAGATTGATGAGAGGGTCTTTCTGAGAGGGATTAGGACCCCCCATGCACACACACACACACACACACCACAGCCTGTGCAATCAGTGGGCAGACCCTCTCAAGCCTACTGTATACACACCCCACAGCCTGTGCAATCAGTGGGCAGACCCTCTCAAGCCTACTGTATACACACCCTACAGTATGTATACCCAGTGGATCCTGGAAGATGGAGGGGAGGGAGGGAGGGAGGGCAGTGGAATCATTGGGGTTTTGCTTGAGGTGGTTTTGGAGAGTGAGCGGAACACCCAGGCTGTTCAACAACCCTCCCTTCCTCCTCTCCTCACCTCCTCCTTCCTCCTCTCCTCACCTCCTCCCCTCCTCCCTTCCTCCTCTCCTCCCTTCCTCCTCTCCTCCCTTCCTCCTCTCCTCCCCTCCTCCCCTCCTCCCCTCCTCCCCTCCTCCCCTCCTGGAGAGCAGCAGAGGTGGAGGACCAGAAGGTGCCTTGCTGACCGGTGTGCCACCCTCTCTCCCCCCTCTCTGTCTCCCCAGGGGCTGCTCTGAGCTCTACCGCATCCCCATGGTGGAGTACAAGGTGGACAGCGAGGGAATGCCCTGCGAGTACAAGACTCCCTTCAGGAGGAACACCACCTGGCACCGTGTCCCCACGCCAGCTGGAGCTCCGCTCCCCCGCGGCTCCCCCACCATGGGCCCTCAGCGGCAGCATGCCCAGCAGCCCCAGCATGCCCAGCAGCCCCAGCATGCCCAGCAGCCCCAGCATGCCCAGCAGCTCCTCCAGCAGGCCCAAGCTGCTATTCCACGAAGCACCTCGTTTGACAGGAAGCTGCCTGACGGATCGAGGTAGGGCACCCCCCCCACACACACACACACACAGTTGTTACAGGTGTTCTTATGCTGATGGATTAGATTTTGTCTCACTGCTGTGAGTCGAGCTGTGTAAACCTGGTTGTGACTTACAGTAAGTACAGGGACATTCCCCTGAGGCAAGAAGGGTGAAGTGCCTTGCCCAAGGACACAACGTCATTTGACACTGCCGGGAATTGAACCATAAACTACAGCAGGGCTTAGGGTTCCTGTCTCCCCAGTAAAGATGCCCTCCCTGCATCTGATCACATTATCCCCTCAAATCTCCTTGATGAGGTTCTGTGTTCTGGATGCTTCTTCTGTGCTGGAGTGTTGTGTGTGTCCCTGGTTCCTCGTTCCTGTACTCCTCAAGGACAGCTGCTCTCTCCTATCTCACAGTGTTCTTCTCGCAGCCTGTATGCAGGATTGATTTGTGCTCCTAATGACCCCCCGTGGTGGTGATGACCTTTCCTGGGCCGTGTCAGCCCCTGTCCCCCCCTCCTCTGGAACGCCCCGCTGGGACTCCTGCAGTATCATGGCTGCTTCGCTCCCTGATAAAGAGTCACCAGCAGTGAAGCCAGTGCGCTCTCCTCCCCTTCCATCTCTCCCTCTCTCTCTCTCTCCCTCCATCCCTCTCTCTACATGTCTCCCTCCATTCCTCCCCCTGAGGTGACAAGGACACTGATGTGGAGGATCTCATCACAGCCAATTACTCCTGAAACAGAGATGGAGAGGGAGGGAGAAACAGACAGAGAGGCCCAGACCACTCCAGACATAGGGAGGAGGCAGGAGAGAGATGTTGTTCAGACCAGACAGAGGGAACCGACAGACGAGGGCAAAATTGCTCTTTCTCATATTCTAGCAAGTGAATTTACATCCAGACTCCCCCAGGCCTTGTGTGTGTGTTTCTGGGGGTGATGAAGTATTTCTGCTGCTCTCTCCTCTGCTGACTCTGTTATTGTCCCTGAGTCTACACACTGAGGGGATGAAACTGAATATGTCTGTCTGTAGGTGACGGTGACTCAGTACTCAGACGACAGCTTACACTGAGCAGCTGTCATTTCCTGCAGGGCTGATGCAAGGCCTGGCCTGAGACAGGCTCAAACCACCAGCTCACTCCGGGAGCCGCTGTTATTCCAGGAGAGAGACATGATTTCCAATATCCCCTCCTGAAGCTGTTTAGCTGCCAGGGGGAGGCCTGTTTCCTGAACAGCAGAGGCAGCTGCCTCTGTTTCCTTAACAGCAGAGGCAGCTGCCTCTTTCCTGAACAGCAGAGGCCGCTGCCTCTGTTTACTTAACAGCAGAGAGCCAGACTTGGCCGGAGAGGAAGTATAGACCACCAGGGCTGTTACCAGTTCCTGTTACTAGGGCTGTTACTAGGGCCTGACGGCACACACACACCACACACACACTCTCAACAAGAGAGGCTTTTTTCTGCATGTGGTTGGTATGTGGGGGAATGTGTTGTGGCCTGTCCTCTTCAGCTGGGCCCTGGAGCAGCAAACATCTCCTGCAGCTCTCCTGTCCTGTCAGGAAGGTCAGAGGTCATCCAAACAGCTCTCACCAGCAGGACACCATCCCCGGGACAAGTTTCATTTCAAATGTCCAGGGAAGGAGGGAAGGGTGGAGGGAAGGGAAGGAGGGAAGGGTGGAGAGAAGGGTGGAGGGAAGGGAAGGAGGGAAGGGAAGGAGGGAAGGGTGGAGGGAAGGGTGGAGGGAAGGGTGGAGGGAAGGGTGGAGGGAAGGGTGGAGGGAAGGAGGGAGGGAAGGGTGGAGGGAAGGGTGGAGGGAAGGGTGGAGGGAAGGGTGGAGGGAAGAGTGGAGGGAAGGTTGGAGGGAAGGGTGGAGGGAAGGGTGGAGGGAAGGGTGGAGGGAAGGGTGGAGGGAAGGGTGGAGGGAAGAGTGGAGGGAAGGTTGGAGGGAAGGGTGGAGGGAAGGGTGGAGGGAAGGGTGGAGGGAAGGGTGGAGGGAAGAGTGGAGGGAAGGGTGGCAAAAGAACTGTTATGTCATTTCATCCCCCAGAAGCACTATAAAGATGTCAGTACTGGCCATGTGATGTTTTTCTGTAAGACTGAGTGCATGGTTGAGGACTTTCCTGTGTGATAGCTGCGTTAGCTGGCTCCTCTTGGTGGACTGTGGGGTGACTGTGTGTGTCCCCAGGGCTGTGCTGGACATGGACAACCCCCAGGTGACTGTGTGTGTGTCCCCAGGGCTGTGCTGGACATGGACAACCCCCAGGTGACTGTGTGTAACCAGAGCGACCAGCCATACCGGAGTTCCCCTAGTAACCAGTCGTCCTCCAGCGACCCTGGGCCCTGCAGCAGCACAGCCTGGACACAGCAGCACGGATACGATGGGTACGCGCACACACACACACACATCTATTGTACACACACACACCTACTGTACACACACACACACACATAAACAGACAGAAAAAAAGCCATAATACAGTAACCTGGCTGTACTACCTGAACATGCCCCACCCAACCTCAACCAGGAGAGGCTGAGGCAGGGGCGCCGGGGAGGCTAGACGAGGCCGGGGCTCTTCGAGGTCCTGGGGCCAATCAGGCTGTGTCTCCTGATCACCTTTTTGAAACCGAAATGGATAACCTACGGGATTTGTGCAGATCCAATGAGAAAAAAATGTTTGGGGGGGGGGGGGGGGTGTATCGTGGCCGTGGCCAACAAAGCATCTTACCCGTGCTTTGCAACTTTACAACCCGCTCTTGAACCAATCGTCACTCCTAATGCCTAAACCTCACAGCCAATCAGAGGCAGAGTGGAGAGAGTTTTTTTTCCAAAGTTTGCAACACTGAGCAGTCTGAGCACTGAGCAGTCTGTCAACAACTGAACACTGCCGAACTGCAAAACAAAATGCCCGTCAAAAGCAAGCTTAAGGTTTTGCTCTGAAAGTGCAAAAGATTGATGCGTTTTTCTTTAAAATGTAATAAATTTGCTTCCGGGGGAGCATGCCCTGGACCCCTCTCCCTCCGGGGGAGCATGCCCCTGGACCCCTCTCCCTCCGGGGGAGCATGCCCCTCGACCCCTCTCCCTCCGGGGGAGCATGCCCCTCGACCCCTCTCCCTCCGGGGGTTTGGCCGTGTCCTTCTCACCTTTTTTAGCCCTGACCTGCATGCACCTGACCTGACCTGCATGCCGGTGCCTGACCCGGACAGACCAGCACCTCTCGTCAGCACCAGAGGGAAACACAATCTTCAGCTCAACCCTAACCCAGCTCTAATGAGCTCAAGTGTTCTGACTTGTGACCCTGCCTGTGGTCTCTCTGCTGCTGAGACAGAGCTGTATACTAGCTGTGACCCTGCCTGTGGTCTCTCTGCTGCTGAGACAGAGCTGTATACTAGCTGTGACCCTGCCTGTGGTCTCTCTGCTGCTGAGACAGAGCTGTATACTAGCTGTGACCCTGCCTGTGGTCTCTCTGCTGCTGAGACAGAGCTGTATACTAGCTGTGACCCTGCCTGTGGTCTCTCTGCTGCTGAGACAGAGCTGTATACTAGCTGTGACCCTGCCTGTGTTCCTGTCCTGCAGCTGTCCTTCTCCAGTCCTCCAGGAGCGCTCTGGGGAGCTGCAGGGAGAGGTGGACGTGCGGGAGAGGGACACCACGCTGGAGAGGACCCGCTCTGCAGGTGAGTCTCTCCTGCCCCTGTGGGACCTGGTAAACTGTGGGGCTTGAATCATGCTGTCGTGTTGTACAGGATTTATGAAGATTGTGAGTTATCCATGTGTATGAAACTCTCCTGCCCCCTCTGAACGAATGAGAGGTCATGTCTCTATGAAAGCTCAGCTCTGTGACCTTTGACCTGGTGTGTATCTGTGATCTGGACTTCAGATTCAAGTGGCTGTTGTCTGTCATGTCTCAGTAAGACAGCTCATCTTACTGCTCTCTCTCTCCCCTCTCTCTCTCCCCCTTTATCTCTTTCTATTCTCTCCCTCACCTCTTTCCTTTCTCTTCTTTCACTCGTCTCCTCCCCATGACACCCACTCTGCAGAGGCCAGGTGGCACCTCCCCTCCACCAAGACCCTCAGCTCCCTGAAGCAGAGGGAAGGGAGCAAGGACTCTCCCAGCAAGCTGTCTAGGGTGAGTACCTGGCCCCACGCTGTTACCCCTGGCAATGGAGCAGGGGGCTGGGGTGAGGTGGTGTTGGTGGGTGGTGTCTCTCCTCTTCTTCTCATCTATCTCTTTGTTCCTCCTTCAGCCTTTTCCCTCCCCTCCCTTCTCCATCCCTCCCTTCTCCATCCCTCCCCTTCTCCCTCCCTCCCTCCTCCCTCCCCACCTCCCTCTCCTCCTCCCTCCCTCCTCCCTCCCCACCTCCCTCCCCTTCTCCCTCCCTCCCTCCCTCCCTCCCTCCCTCCCTCCCTCCCTCCCTCCCTCCCTCCCTCCCTCCCTCCCTCCCTCCCTCCCCTCCTCCCTCCCCACCTCCCTACCCTTCTCCCTCCCTCCCTCCTCCCTCCCCACCTCCCTCCCCTTCTCCCTCCCTCCCACCTCCCTCCCCTCCTCCCTCCCCACCGCCCTCCCCTTTCCCTCCCTCCCTCCTCCCTCCCCACCTCCCTCCCCTTCTCCCTCCCTCCCCACCTCCCTCCCCACCTCCCTCCCCTTCTCCCTCCCTCCCTCCTCCCTCCCCACCTCCCTCCCTCCCCTCCTCCCTCCCCTACTCCCTCCCCCCTCCCTCCCCCCTCCCTCCCCACCTCCCTCCCCTTTTCCCTCCCTCCCCTCCTCCCTCCCACCTCCCTCCCCTCCTCCCTCCCACCTCCCTCCCTTCCTCCCTCCCCACCTCCCTCCCCTTCTCGGGCTTATAGTAGTGTGACCATGCTCTGCCATGGGTCTTCTATCTCCTCTGGACAGTCCTCTGTTTGGTACAGTCCTCTGTTTGGTACAGACCTCTGTTTGGTACAGTCCTCTGATGTACAGCAAACACAAAGCAAACCAGCCGCAGGCTGTCCCGCCCTCGTCCTGACAACTGACCTCACTGTGATGAACACAGCTCACGCCTGAAGATTTACTGTCTCTTTCTCCTTACACCTCTCTCTTTCTCTCTCTCCCTCTCTCTCTCTCTCTCTCTCTCTCTCTCTCTCTCTCTCCCTCTCTCTCTCTCTCTCTCTCTCCCTCTCTCTCTCTCTCTCTCTCTACCTCTCTCCCTCTCTCTCTACCTCTCTCTCTCTCTACCTCTCTCTCTCTACCTCTCTCTGCCCCCCCCCCCCTCCCCTCCCCCAGACGGGAGATAAGACCTCCAGCCCCTCCAGCAGCAACACCCTCTCCAGTAATGCCTCCAGCGGCAGCGATGACAAGCACTTTGGCTCCGGGGACCTGATGGACCCTGAGCTCTTGGGCCTCACCTACATCAAGGGGGCGTCCACAGACAGCGGCATCGACACCAACCCTTGTGGGCCCCCAGGAGCCCGGGTGCTCCAGGGCAGGCTGGCCGAGCAGGCTCTGGTCTGGGGCCCCGAGCACGACGCAGCCTCAGAGGACGGTCATGGGAAGGCTTACCTGCCGCAAGGTTTCGCCTCCGCCATCTTGGCTGGTCATGTGACCGAGGGCAGCATCGGAGACCTCAGCGAAATCTCCTCCCACTCCAGGTACAGTACAGCCACTTCCGGTGTCTTCTACTTCCTGTTTCCTGTTTCAGCAGCATGTGGGGTTTGATTGAAGTGTTGTGGTAGTGTGACCTGTGACTGTGCTGAAGGCTGGATGATGTCATTGATGTTTTTCCTCCCAGTGCTCTGGAACACACCACAGGAAGTGGACCCTACCATGTCTGTGTTATTGATTTGCCCGTGGGGGTGTATTGTATTGTATGGGATTTGACTGGAACCACAATCTATCGAGTTCATATACACAAACAGTGAAACATATATACCCACAGAAACCTTTCTCTGTTCGTTATGTACATCATTGCCTCATTCGACTGCTGACCTGTTCAATCATGCACACACACATCACACACACACATACACAATGGGGATGGTTGCAGGTTGACCTTTTCGCCCAGCTGTGAGCCTCTCTGTTGACCTGCAGGCCGGGACCTCCTGCTGGGGGGTGACCACAACAAGCTCCTCCCCCCAGAGCCCAGGGCAGCCCCTCCCCCAGAGCCCAGGGCAGCCCCTCCCCCAGAGCCCAGGGCAGCCCAGTACCCAGGGCAGCCCCTCCCCCCAGGGCAGCCCCTCCCCCCCAGGGCACTGTACAGGAGGTACTGGGCAGGTCCATGAGAGAACACAGGCTTCATTACAGCTTAGGATCTTCTAGTCATCATGTTCTCCTGCCCTGGTCACATCACACCCAGCCCCCTGTTCTTGTTGATTTGCTGTGGTTCTGCTGTGGTTCTGTGTGGGTCACCTGTTCCTCTGGTTCTGCTGTGGTTCTGTGTGGGTCACCTGTTCCTCTGGTTCTGCTGTGGTCAGCGGGTCACATCACTCTGGCAGTCCCCTGGCTCGCGGGGCACGCTACTGCACCTCCGCCGACTCCGCTCGCGTCTACACCATCCCCCAGACCAGCTCAGGGGCGGGGCTAGGCTACTCCGCCCCCCAGACAGGCGCAGGGGCGGGGCTAAGTTCGGAGGCCTATGGACAGACACGACTACAGCCTGGCGCCAAGAACTCTGAAGACACACCCCTTCCTGAAGACACACCCCCTCCTGAAGAGCCTGCCATGTCAGAGTGTGGGTGAGTGTGTATGTGTGTGTGTAAGGGGTGTGTGTGTGGGTGTGTGTCTGTGTGTGTGGTTGAGTGTATGTCCACAGCCCTGGCTGGGTTCACTATTGGGTACTGACCCAGGCTGTGAGAAACACACCTGTAGACCTGCTCCTGTAAATGACAGCCTCACACACACACACACACACACACACACACACACACAGAACAGAAAGTGATGAGTTACTGGGTCAGATTAAATGGTGAGCTGTAGGATACCGTGTGCCATTGTAAGATGTGTGTGTGTGTGTGTGTGCGTGTGTGTGTGTGCGCACGCCTGTTTCAGTGTCTTCAGGAGAGAGGGGGAGAGAGGGGGAGAGAGGGGGAGAGGATCCTCCCAGAGGCGCTCATCCTGGGCTGCAGCTGCAGTAATCTGATTTAGCGAGGCTCATGTAGCACTTGCAGCCTGAGTGATTGATAGCATGCTGTAGTCATCTGCTCCCGCCTTATGAAGAAGGCCCCTAATGCTGTTAACGCCCCCCACTGTTAGTCTAAATCATTCCTATGGTTTCATTTCTTCTTACATAACCAAGGTTCTTGATAAATGGCCTAATAATGCACACAGTTATTGTCTAATCATGTAATTAAGTTTTCCTTTCATTCCAGAAAGTGTCCTTGTCTCTGCCTAATGTGTCCTAACCTCTGTGCTTCTCTCTTCTGTTTCTGCGTCTCCTTGTTCCAGGGGAGCAGACAGTTTCTTAGCTTTCCTCCTTAACACGCTGTCTGAGCGCTCCAGGTACACTCATTGTCACCCTCATCACTCTGCTGTTCCAGCGCCCCTCCTCTCCCTTCTCTCCACCCCAGCCGTCCTCCCCCGGTCCTCTCCCCTGGTCAGGGACAACCTGCCTCTCTAACCAGAGAGACGGCCATCTCTCGAAGCTCTCTTCCCTCCTCCTTTTCCTCCTCTCACAGAGCTTGGCTGCCTCCCTCACAGCCCCTCCCTGCCTCCTCCTCCTGTCCCTCACCCCTCCCTCACCCCTCCCTCACCCCTCCCTCACCCCTCCCTCACCCTCCCCCTCCCCCAGACTAACATCTTCAGCAGGACTCAGAGCTGCCTCCTCGTGTCTCCAATGCTAAGATGCCCCCTGTCCCTCTGATTGGTGCTGACAGTATTTACCAAACAGCAGGGTTCCCTTTGAGCCCTCGCTGTGCTGTGTAAGGGCCCCCTGCCCCCCTGCCCCCCAGCCCCCCGGCCCCCCGGCCCACGGCGCTGACCCCTGGCTGTGTGTGTCCCTGCAGGCAGCTTTACGCCCAAGAGGCCTGTCAACGACAGGCGGGGGAGAGGGGGGCCGGGGGCCTCCAGGGGCTGTCCAAGGAGGAGTACCTGAAGATGATGCTGCCCGACAGCCCCCCGGGTGATGAGGGCCCCCGCAAGGTGAGGCAGGCCGCTGTACACACACTCTGGTGCTGTACATGTGGAGACACTGGAAACACACACACACACGCCAGCATACACACTCAGAACACACAGGCACACACAGCAGCCTGTGGCCAGAATTAGGTACTACACTGAGGTGTGTATGTATTCTGAAGGTCACTAGCCTGGTATTGAGCAAGAGCCAGGAACACAGATGATAACCTCACCATGACAACACAACTAATAACCTCACCATGACAACACAACTAAAAACCTCACCATGACAACACAACTGATAAACTCACCATGACAACACAACTGATAAACTCACCATGACAACACAACTGATAAACTTACCGTGGCAACACAACTGATAACCTCACCATGACAACATGGTGGGAAAGGGAAGGGAAGGGGGAGGGAGGAGGAGGTTGCTCCCTGAACTCTGTCAGTCTGAATGTTTGTAGACATGAACCCTGCATACTTCCTCTCATCTCTCTCTCTTTCTGTGTCATCCCCTCTCTCTCTCTCTCTCTCTCTCTCTCTCTCTCTCTCTCTCTCTCTCTCTCTCTCTCTCTCTCTCTCTCTCTCTCTCTCTCTCTCTCTCTCTCTCTCTCTCTCTCTCTCTCTCTCTCTGTCTCTCTCTCTCTCTCATTCTCTCTCTCTCACTCTCTCTCTCTCTCTCTCTTTCTTGTTTCATCCTCTCTCTCCCCTAGACGTCAGCGGCAGAGAGCCTGTCACCACGGCGATCCCTGTATCGTACCCTGTCAGATGAGAGCGTGTGCAGTACCCGTAAGGGCTCGTCCTACAGCAGCTCCCACAGCTCTGCTCTGGACCAGACCCTGGCTAGCGACATCCTGTTCAGCAGTACCCCGCCCTACCACACCACCCTGCCCCCCCGCAGACCCCCAGGGGGGGGGCTGAGGAGTGAGTTACTACACACACTCACACACACTCACACTCACACACACTGGTCCCCTACGCTGGTCAGGCTGCAGCTACGCTGGTCAGGCTGCAGCTACGCTGGTCAGGCTGTAGCTACGCTGTGGCCCCGGCTGAGGAGACTGACCGCTGCAGCTCAACTGATGTCAACAACATGCTCATCCATCCATCCATCAGGCTGCATACTGTCCTGTCACACACAAAGTCCCATTCAGTCATCACTGCCTGCCTGCCTTTCTGTTTGTCTGCCTGTCTGTCCTTTCTGTTTGTCTGCCTGTCTGTCCTTTGTTTTATTCCCTGGTCCTCCCCCTCAGTGTGTGTGTGTGTGTGTGTGTGTGTGTGTGTGTGTGTGTGTGGTGACAGCGAGAGCACTCTGCAGAGCAGTGTTCCACCTTCCCCTTGTGAAGCTATGCTCTGAAGGTCCATCTCTCTCTCTCTCTCTCTCTCTCTCTCTCTCTCTCTCTCTCTCTCTCTCTCTCTCTCTCTCTCTCTCTCTCTCTCTCTCTCTCTCTCTCTCTCTCTCTCTCTCCAAAACATCCCTTTTATCAGAGTATCAATCTATCTCTGAGAATGAAGGGAGAGGGAAGATTTTTAGCATCACCTCCAGCACTGCCTTGCTTTTTTTTCACTATCCCCTCCCTACCCTTCTCTCTTCCCCTCTCCATGTATCCCTCCCTACCCTTCTTTTCCCTCCCTCTCTCTCTTCCTCCCTCTCTGTCCCTTCCTCTATTTGATTGTTTCTGAAAGCCCATGTGAAATGCCAGCTTGTTTATTGCATTCGCTGTCTGTCGGCGAGGGAGGGAGGGAGGGAGGGAGGGAGGGAGGGAGGGAGGGAGGGAGGGAGGGAGGGAGGGAGGGAGGGAGGGAGGGAGGGAGGGAGGGAGGGAGGGAGGGAGGGAGGGAGGGAGGGAGGGAGGGAGGGAGGGAGGGAGGGAGGGAGGGAGGGAGGGAGGGAGGGAGGGAGGGAGGGAGGGAGGGAGGGAGGGAGGGAAAGGCAGCAGTGATTGAAACATGAAGACATTCACTCAGACAAGTCATTTATCAGCCCTCAGACGCCTCGCGCTGAGCTGGAGGTGTGAAGACATCCTCAAACACCCCGCTCCCCCTCTCCTCCAGTTAGCCTGCTCTCCTCCTCTCTTCCCCCTCTCTTCCTCCTCTCTTCCTCCTCTCCTTGAGGGTACCAGAGGAAGTTGTTTCCACGCTTGTGTGTGGATGCTTATCTGGATAGATTTAGAAAGCCTCATATTAGCAACTAAGATTGGGCCGAGCACTCTCCAGTGAGGAACCTTCTGGAACTAGAAGGATGTGTAAGATCAGGTGTGCAGGGCTGAGTGGAGGTGTGTATGATCAGGTGTGCAGGGCTGAGTGGAGGTAGAAATTACCAATGAGGAGAAAGGAGGACGAGGAGTTAAAAGCTAAACGCCCCTCCCTCCCATCCTCCCTTCTTCCCCCTTCGTGCCCCCGCCCCCTGGGCAGCCCCGCCCCCCGGGCAGCCCTGCCCCTCGGGCAGCCCCGCCCCCCGGGCAGCCCCGCCCCCCGGGCAGCCCCGCCCCCCGGGCAGCCCCGCCCCCCGGGCAGCCTCTCCCTGGTGTGAGTGTCCTGAAAGCTGGCCCCAGACCCTGACCCGAGTGCTGTGTGTCTCTGCAGATGAGCTGTGGTTCTCTGACGGCTCCCTGGCTGACAGGTGCAAGTCCGGCGACCCGGGGCTCATGCCCCTGCCTGACACTGCTGCCGGGCTGGACTGGTCCCACCTGGTCGATGCTGCGCGCGCCTTCGAAGGTAGCTCACCTGCTGTGCCTTTCACTGCTGCTGGCCTTGTGTGGGAGAGACTGTGTGGGAGAGACTGTGTGTGTGAGGTTCAAGCACTGTTCATGACTTGTGGCACTGCTACAAACTGTCCCTGGTTCCAAGCCTCTAACTTGGGATAAGTGGACCCTCGTTCGTGGCCAATTTTCACCATAAATCCCAACAAGACTCCACTTAGGCAGAGTGCACTAACTACCGCCTCTCACAGTTAAGCACTTGGTTGCCAGGTTGGGATAATTGCACCCCCATTCTGGGCCCTGGCCATTAGGAGTTTGAGTGTACAATCAGGGATGGCAGAGGCTCTCCCCCTCTCCCTCCCCCTGAGGGTGTGTGAGGGTGTCCCTCCCCCCTGAGGGTGTGTTTGGGGTGTGTGAGGGTGTAGCATGAAGGTTGTGTTGTGTTGGAGGGCTGACCAGAATCCATCATCATTATTTCTCATTACCACTGGCATGTCTGTAGACTACATATTACATAAACACTGTATATGCTTAACACATGGCCTTGAATACTCGCTTCTGATTGGTAAATCATGGCATTCAAGGGTCTGTTAATTCTGTTTTTTCAGAAGCAAAAAAAAAGAACATCCAATATGTTTTAAATCAACATTTTTTTTGTACAATTATTGATTTCTTTAATAAATCGCCATGTAATAAGATGGATGGAGCACATTCGACATTTAGCAGAAATGACCATCTCACTTCACATGATGCCATCATTGTGTACGTGTGCTGTTTCTTCTCCTGTCACCAGGGTCCCCCAGGTCCTAGTGCTCTAGATCCAGGCTGTTAGAGAGGGAGGTCCTGGTGCTCTGGATCCAGGCTGTTAGAGAGGGAGGTCCTGGTGCTCTGGATCCAGGCTGTTAGAGAGGGAGGTCCTGGTGCTCTGGATCCAGGCTGTTAGAGAGGGACGTGCTGGTGGTCTGGATCCAGGCTGTTAGAGAGGGACGTGCTGGTGGTCTGGATCCAGGCTGTTAGAGAGGGACGTGCTGGTGGTCTGGATCCAGGCTGTTAGAGAGGGACGTGCTGGTGGTTTGGATCCAGGCTGTTAGAGAGGGACGTGCTGGTGGTCTGGATCCAGGCTGTTAGAGAGGGACGTGCTGGTGGTTTGGATCCAGGCTGTTAGAGAGGGACGTGCTGGTGGTCTGGATCCAGGCTGTTGGGTGTTGGTACTGGGAGAGGCAGGTGGACAAGGCAGGTGGACAAGGGTTCAGATTTTTTTCACCGGTGAACTGAACGTTTCCTGACAGTCAGATTTTCTGTGCTGATATCTCTGCTCTTGCAGCACTGGTTAATCTCAAAGACACAGCCATGGAACAAGAGAGACCTTCATTCATATGGAAATCCCAACCTGCTCTGTCTGTCTCTCTGTCTCTCTCTCTCTCATCGTCCAAACCCCAGTTTGAGAACCTTTGTCTTGGATGGGATCAGGTTTCTTTTGGGCTAAAATAACAGCGAGGCAGTTTTAATCTCTTTAATATGAATATGCAGATCCTCTTACTGAGGTGTCACACAGGAGCCGGAGGGAGGGAGGGAGGGAGGGAGGGAGGGAGGGAGGGAGGGAGGGAGGGAGGGAGGGAGGGAGGGAGGGAGGGAGGGAGGGAGGGAGGGAGGGAGGGAGGGAGGGAGGGAGGGAGGGAGAGGGAGAGGGAGAGGGAGAGGGAGAGAGAGAGGGAGGGAGGGTCTGGGGAAGAGAGCAGCATTCAGCAGGCATGGACTCCCTGCTGACACTAGCTGGGTGTGGTGCGGTGGAGGTTAACGTGTGTGTGTGTGTGTGCGCTCCCCAGACCAGCGGGTGGCTTCCTTCTGCACCATGACAGATATGCAGAGAGCCGAGGCTCTGCAGATCTCCCAGGAGCTGACCCGCCGCGTGGCTGCTGCTGAGGGAGCAGCTCTGCAGGCAGGGTGAGGAACCCCTACACACACACACACTGTCACACACACACACACACTGTCACACACACACACACACTGTCACACACACACTGTCACACACACACACTGTCACACACACACACACTGTCACACACACACACACACTGTCACATACACACACACACACTGTCACACTGTCACACACACACACACACTGTCACACACACTGTCACACTGTCACACACACACTGTCACACACACACACACTGTCACACACACACACACTGTCACACACACACACTGGCACACACACACTGGCACACACACACTGTCACACACACACGCACACACACACTGTCACACACACTGTCACACACACACACACACACTGTCACACACACACACACACTGTCACACACACTGTCACACACACACACTGTCACACACACACACACTGTCACACATACACACACACACACACACTGTCACACACACTGTCACACACACTGTCACACACACACTGTCACACACACTGTCACACACACACACACACTGTCACACACACTGTCACACACACTGTCACACTGTCACACACACACTGTCACACACACATACACACTGTCACACACACACACTGTCACACACACACACATACAAGGCCAACAGTGTGTGGTGTTGAAGCCTGTGTGCTGGTCTCCTCCAGGAGCTGTCCTGCCACACTGACGGGGAAGGTGAACCAGCTGGAGGTCATCCTGAGACAGCTCCAGTACGACCTCCACAAGGTGCTCTCTCTCTCTCTCTCTCTCTCTCTCTCTCTCTCTCTCTCTCTCTCTCTCTCTCTCTCTCTCTCTCTCTCTCTCTCTCTCTCTCTCTCTCTCTCTCTCTCTCTCTCTCTCTCCCACACACTCCTCTCTCTCTCTCTCTCTCTCTCTCTCTCTCTCTCTCTCTCTCTCTCTCTCTCTCTCTCTCTCTCTCTCTCTCTCTCTCTCTCCCACACACTTCTCTCTCTCTCTCTCTCTCTCTCTCTCCCACACACTTCTCTCTCTCTCTCTCTCTCTTTCTCTCCCACAAACTCCTCTCTCTCTCTCATATTCCTTTCAATAGCTGGGCTGTTTTGGGAGGATCTCAGAGCTAACCAGTGAGATGACGGGGTAATGGGAGCTCTGAATGGTTCATCTGCTTAATCTAATATCCTGCTTCCCTTCCTCATCATGTACTGTACTGGCCCAACATTGTCCACCTCCTCTAATGTGTTTGTCTGAAGAGAGGAAACCCTCTCAGCCCGCATCAGAGCCAGCGGAGTCCTCAGCTCCTCATGGCTCCGTTCCACCAGAGAGCAAACGGTTCCTCAGGAACAGCAGGCTGTGCTTGAATGGAGCCTCTAGGTTTAATGTTTGCTTCTGTATGTGTGGTGTTGTTGTTGTGGTGGTGGTGGTCCAGGAGAAGGAGGACAAGGCCATCCTGCAGGTGGAGGTGCAGCACCTGAGGCAGGACAACATGCGTCTGCAGGAGGAGAGCCAGACGGCAGCCGCGCAGCTCAGGAAGTTCACTGAGTGGTTCTTCCACACCATCGACAAGAAGCCCTGAGAGCCCCCACCCCTCCCTGCCCCTCCTGCCCCTCCTGCCTCCACCCCTCCTGCCCCTCCTGCCTCCACCCCTCCTGCCCCTCCTGCCTCTACCCCTTTCTGCCCCTCCTGCCTCCACCCCTCCTGCCCCTCCTGCCTCCACCCCTCCTGCCCCTCCTGCCTCCACCCCTCCCTGCCCCTCCTGCCCCTCCTGCCTCCACCCCTCCCTGCCCCTCCTGCCTCCACCCCTCCCTGCCCCTCCTGCCTCCACCCCTCCTGCCCCTCCTGCCTCCACCCCTCCTGCCCCTCCTGCCTCCACCCCTCCCTGCCCCTCCTGCCTCCACCCCTCCCTGCCCCTCCTGCCCCTCCTGCCTCCACCCCTCCCTGCCCCTCCCGCCTCCACCCCTCCTGCCCCTCCTGCCTCCACCCCTCCTGCCCCCCTGCCTCCACCCCTCCTGCCCCTCCTGCCTCCACCCCTCCCTGCCCCTCCTGCCTCCACCCCTCCTGCCCCTCCTGCCTCCACCCCTCCTGCCCCTCCTGCCTCCACCCCTCCCTGCCCCTCCTGCCTCCACCCCTCCTGCCCCTCCTGCCTCCACCCCTCCCTGCCCCTCCTGCCCCTCCTGCCTCCACCCCTCCCTGCCCCTCCTGCCTCCACCCCTCCTGCCCCTCCTGCCTCCACCCCTCCTGCCCCTCCTGCCTCCACCCCTCCTGCCCCTCCTGCCTCCACCCCTCCCTGCCCCTCCTGCCTCCACCCCTCCCTGCCCCTCCTGCCCCTCCTCGGCCCCTGGGACCTGCAGACCTCCTAGAGACTCTGTCATGGGGCCTGGAGGCTGGTATGAGGGCCTGGGGAGGGAGAACTCTGACAGGCTTCCTGGAAAGGCTTGGATGATCCTTTATCCCTCTGGGACAGACTGTCTCAGGTACCCGCCTGCTTCACCGGGACTAACCTACAGTAGTGGAATGTAAAGCCTTCAAAGTCCTGTACTGTAGCTTCACATCTGAACTGAACCTTATTCTACTCGACTGAACACACTGTCACTCAACTGTTACCATGGCACCCGGGGCATTTCCCTTCTCCATGGAGACAAAGAGCAGGAAACGAGGGAGGGGAGGAGGAGGAGGAGGAGGAGGAATGTACTGGACATAATGAAGTGGTACTTACTGTCTGCTCACACCAAGAGGGCCCACATGTGGAGGAGCTGAAAACAAAGCGTGGAAAAAATGAATGTAGCTCAACTGAGATCTATTTTTGCTGGACTTTCTGGTTCCTGGTTCCCAAAGTCACAACCATTTAGAGTCCTGATGTTTGATCCCAGCGCTTTTTTCCACTTGTGCTTTCTCTTCCTCAGTGTTGTAACATAGGGTCACATGGCAGTAACTTTGATGTTTCAAGTTTTTCTCCCTACACATATGAAAAATGTTTGTCAGTAGTTTATATCCAGTGTCACAATGTCCTAGCAATAACAAAGTGGTAGTAACAAAACTGTGTTTTTAAAAGTTAGCACCAACGTGAACAGTTACCGTCACAGACCGGTTGTATTTGACATGTATTTATATAACAGGAAGAGAGTGTGCCTAAAACATGGTGGTGTAAATGGATCGTTTCTCTTGAGTTTTCATTCTTGATGGTGAACACATGCCTTGTCCACGGCTCCCACACACACACCTGGTGTGTGTCAGCAAACCTGATCACAGCAACTATCTGTTATGCAGTGGTTTCTAAAACACAGAGTCAGAACTCACAATGCCAAAAGGTTTTTAGTTTAGTTTTTCTGTACAGATTCTCCACAGAAGTGTCTTGTGTTTAACAGCATTATTTAAGCTTATTCAACCTAAAGTTGTTTATTTTACAAAGTTGTTTTGCTGCACTGAGGGGAGAGGTTCTGCTGTGTTGTAGAGTGTGTAGCTTGCCAGGGCAAAATGATATATTTAAATATATAAATGATGATTTTGGGGGAGATTCCAACATTTGGATGCTGCTAGATAACAGTTTTTTGGTGTGTATGCTTTTACAGATGTGTCTCGTGAAACTGGCTCATCTCTGATGGGAACATGGTTGTTTTTTTCTTTTTTTAAATAAATGTAGTTTGAAAAGAATGGATGGCGCTTACTGTGTTTTAGTTTTTTGATCTGACCCAACGTGATACGACTGTAAATCTAATCAGACCTTTTCAGATGATGTACCTCATAAATCTCCAGTACCTGAGATCTGCTTTGAATGGGAACCGTGAACCCTCCGCAAGCCCCGACACCCGGGGAGGGGCACGCAGACGCCACCAAACAGGAAGAGGAAGCCACAAACAGAAAGAGGAAGCCACCGAACAGGAAGAGGAAGCCACGGAACAGGAAGATGACCGACTCTGGGGAGTACTCGGCACCCGGGCCTGGGCTGGGGGGATAACAGGATTAGGGTAAACGCTTCCATCCTGGACATGTGGCAGCAGCATGGAGGAGGAGAGTTACAAGAGGAGGAGAAGGAGGAGAAGATTCAAAACTGCAAAAGCAGGTGGCATTCTCTCAAAACTTTGTTTTCCAGAATGGATATAAACTTAATTCACCACCATGTCAGAGAGTGCTTTTAGTTAAAGATGCTTGCTCTCAGCAATTATATTATGTCACATGTATTTTTTATTTCCCACCCTAACTACTCCCTCATTTTTTGCACTACTTAGACATGAAATATGTTAAAATGTGTGCCTCATTCCTGAATGTGTTGCTGTAACTTTCTGGATCGTTCCATTGCACATTTTAGGAAATATTTTGTGTCAAAGTGCTAGCTAGTAGCTAGCCATAGTCAGAAACATTGCAACAGTGTTGCCAATTTAGCAACTTTTCACCTTCCCTAGCGACAAAAATCTCGTCAAGTGACAAATATGGCGACTTCGTCAACATCTGTTCTGGGAGCAGAAGCACTGAGATCACAGCTTGTTTGTCACCAGATCTCTACTGTGAAAGCGTGGGCCCCAACTGAATGACAGATGCTGTTTTCACCGTAGGGACAGTGCAAAAAAGGTTATTGAATAATTAATTGTAATCCTTATCTTTTTGGGGAGGGGTAAGTGGGGAAGGAGATCAATTAAATGTGTTTGCTTCCTGCTACAGTAAGCCTTGAGCCCAGCTGGAAGGACATGGTCCAATCATCCAGATACTGCAGGGGTTTGTGGGTAATAGCTGCATTGCATGATAGAAAGAATCGGTTTTCGAAGTGTCCGCTCTCTGAATCTAGGTTGCCACTTAGGTGAAGTTCAGCTTTACGAGAGTTCAGCTTTAAGATAGTTCAGCTTTAAGAGAGTTCAGCTTTAAGAGAGTTCAGCTTTAAGAGAGTCCAGCTTTAAGAGAGTTCAGCTTTAAGAGAGTTCAGCTTTAAGAGAGTCCTGCTCAGCATAGATTTGCTGTTTCTGTCAAAGCTCCAGGGTTTATAAGGAGTCTCGTCTCGTATCGTCTGAAGGGAATAGCTTAACTTCTTTATTCTTAAAATATTGTCGGTACTGACACATAACTGCGCCTCATATTCTCCCAAATTGAATATTGCCGCTGGTGGCCCTTTACTGGGTTTGGTTCCCCTAACGCACACTTCCTTTTACAAACAACCTCCTCATGTCTCCTCACAGCCAGACCCCCCTCAGGCACAGTGAGCGTAACAGGCAGGGCCTCTCAGACACGAGGGTGATAAGAAAGAAGCACAAAATTCAGGAAATATCTTAGAACTCTGACAGGCTTTTACCTAAAGTCTAGCAGCTTACCCCCGTCCATCAGTCACCCTGTAAATATTGAACTCGTTATCAAAAGGGGGTCAGGTGGCTGAGCGGTTAGGGAGTCGGGCTATTAATCAGAAGGTTGCTGGTTCGATTACCCGCTGTGTTAAATGACGTTGTGTCCTTGGGCAAGGCACTTCACCCTACTTGCCTCGGGGAGAATGTCCCTGTACTTACTGTAAGTCGCTCTGCATAAGAGCGTCTGCTAAATGACTGAATGTAAATGTTATAAACTGTAAGTGTGTTTGCATGTGAGATGATTCTGTACTGTTCTGGTCAGCTCCACCTCTCATCTCAAGCCCCAGCCTGCCTGCCCGTTCCCCTGCTCCACCCACAGGAGACCCTCCGCCCAGCCAGGGCTGCCTGACAGCATGTCTGAGTGGGAATGTGTTGCCACAGCGCCCCTCATGCCCCTCAGGTCTGCATGTGGGCAGCACAGGGGCAGCAGTGCATGTGGGCAGCACAGGGGCAGCAGTGCATGTGGGCAGTGCAGGGGCAGCAATGCATGTGGGCAGCGCAGGGGCAGCAGTGCATGTGGGCAGCACAGGGGCAGCAGTGCATGTGGGCAGTGCAGGGGCAGCAATGCATGTGGGCAGTGCAGGGGCAGCAGTGCATGTGGGCAGCACAGGGGCAGCAGTGCATGTGGGCAGTGCAGGGGCAGCAGTGCATGTGGGCAGCACAGGGGCAGCAGTGCATGTGGGCAGTGCAGGGGCAGCAATGCATGTGGGCAGTGCAGGGGCAGCAGTGCATGTGGGCAGCGCAGGGGCAGCAGATGGAGGTTGGCGCCACGGTTGAGCTGGGACCAGCATAGACAGTGGTATCCACAGAGAGGGATGCTGTTGGCATGGTGACAACATGGAGGGTGATGAATAGGCTGCTCTGTTGTACTCACAGTCCAGACAGTCTGTACACAGCAACATGGAGGGACAGACTGACTGAATTACTATTCAGTAAAAGCCCTGCAGAACTTTAGACGAATGTTATGTCCATGATCTCCATTTCGGTAAACCAAACAAACAAGCCATATCCAAAGCAAAAAAATAATAAGCAGCTCTCTGCCGCTCTCCTCCGTCTCCAGGTCTGTTTCTCTGTGGGGTCATTCCTCCTGTCGGCTCTCTGGAGCTCCTCGTCTCCTCGGGGGACTGAAGGATCCCTCAGACACCTGCCACTCATCCCTCTCCTTGTCACTCAAGCTCTGGGGTACCCCCCTGCCCCCCGCCCCCCAGCGGTGAAGGACAACATCTCACCCAGTCCTCAGAAGAGAGACTGGCTTCAACACATCAAATCAAAAGGTAGTTGACAGAGAAAGCTTCATGTTGAACGACGTTGTACAGTACCTCACAGCGTAAGGAAAAAACCCACCCTGAACAAAGCGGAGGGAGGGAGGGCGGGAGGGCGGGAGGGCGGGAGGGCGGGGAGCTGGAGGGGAGCTGGAGGGCGGGGAGCTGGAGGGCGGGCGGGCGGGGAGCTGGAGGGAGGGCGGGGAGCTGGAGGGGAGCTGGAGGGGTGCTGGAGGGGAGCTGGAGGGGAGCTGGAGGGGTGCTGGAGGGGAGCTGGAGGGGAGCTGGAGGGGAGCTGGAGGGGTGTCTCTGTTTGCACAGCAGGGTGTGCAGATGTGGGAGACAGGAACAGAGATGAAACCTGCTGATTTGGCTTCCACTGCTGAGATGTCCTTGCATGTTGTCCTTCTCGCTCTCTGAGAGACGAGCGCTCTATCTTCCTCCTCCACATGAAACAGCTCTGGCTGCCTGAGCCAGGCTACAGAGGCCCAGAGGGGTCAGATGCAAGGCAGCACAGGAGGTTTAGCGTTCTTTTGGGGGGATGGGTAAATGCATCGATTATGCAGGGATTCATTATGTTTGGTTGGCCTACAGCGTTGTGTGTCGGTGGAGGGGTCATGCGAATATTGATGCTTTGGGAGGTTTTTTTTTGGTGGTGAGGAGAGGGTTAGGGTTAGGGTTAGGGTTAGGTGAGGAGAGGGGGGGAGATAAACAACCCCACTGACCCGTCAGCACTAAAAGCTGAACTGGAGCTCCAGTCAATAGCCTGTGTGGGAGTCAGACTGAGAGACACTGGAAGGTCAGACTCCAACTACATTACAGTGTTTACCGCCAGGCTGATGAGTTTAGTATTGAGTGGTGCAGTCCCTGGGAACACTCCTCCTCCTGCTGCTGACACACCCACGAAGCCAGGACCCTGTACAGAGAGCTGCATTAGACAACACTAGTAGAGAAGACAGAAGAATGACTGTCAGACCCATATCAAACACAATCATATCGTACACGATCATACTGTACACAATCATATCGTACACGATCATACTGTACACAATCATATCGTACACGATCATACTGTACACAATCATATCGTACACGATCATACTGTACACAATCATATCGTACACGATCATATCTGACACAATCATCAACCACTTTGCCTTTCATAGAAGATGTCTGCTTATTTTCATTATGAGAGAGTGGAATTCGAAAGGGGCTTCTGTTAAAAAGTCTGAAATTTTGTATCTAACCAGAAGAGGCAGATTGTAATATTTGCTTCCATTGTGCCGTGTGATGTCTGATTTTGTGTCTTGAGTGTAGAGACTGAGATGAGACCAGATCTGGGACCCTGCGGGTGGATCGCACCTATCTGGCTCTCTCCTATTCGTGAGGTTCAGGGGAGTTGACAGGGAGAAAACAGGCAGCAGTTAACCTTCAACCAGTCTCCTTTCTCCTCCCCAGGCCACAACAGACACTCACAAGCAGCGAGAGAAACAGAGACTGAGATATTTCTCTCCCTTCAGCTCCCACACATTCCTGCGTGTGTGTGTGTGTGTGTCCTTCCTCCTCTAATCTCTCTTTGTTTCTAGCTCCTTCTCTTTGCATCATCCAACATATTTCTCTTCATCCTGATGATTTTTCTTGTTTTACCGTGCGTTAACTGGTTGAAATGACTGTTGCGTTGGTAGGGGAGCGAGCGTGGCCTGGTGCTGGCTGTCTTTGGAGAGAACATGGCTGCTTCCTCACTGACCTGGCAGGGTGTGTGTGCCTCAAAGCCTCAATGTGTTCTGCTCAAACAAAAGCTTTGCATCAGAATATGTCACATGCTATCAAGACATGCGGATGATTTAAAGGGGACGCGTTGTCTGATCAGTAGAGTAGCTGTAGGTGGCTGTAGCTTGACTGTTTCTACACAATTCTACATATGGACCATATGAGGTGGACCATGGAGGGACAATGAACTGACCGCTGCAGTAGGAGAGAGAAAGAGAGAGATGGAGGAGGGGAGAGGGTGAGAGTACGAGAGGAAAAGAGGGAGAGATGTTGAGAGGCCTTTTGTGGTCTTGGCAGCAACGCTGAGCTTCTCACAAAGCTGAACACCAATCTGCCTCCCTCCTGTCACATGCTCCTGCAGGAGGCATCTGCACACACTGCAGCTGCAAGCACATTCAGACAGAGAGAGAGAGGGGGAGAGAGGGGGAGAGAGGGGGAGAGAGGGGGAGAGAGGACAAGTCTAAGAAAAGTATCCCACCATCCCTCCCCTTGTTTTTCTCCTCTCCCTCTCCTTCCTGCTCTCAATTCTCCTCTCCTTCCTGCTCTCTATTCTCCTCTCCTTCCTGCTCTCTATTCTCTTTCCTGTCTCCTTCTTCCTCCCCTCCTCTGTCCTTGTTTCATCTGTCTGTAGGTCTTGTCGTGTGGTGGAGGGCTGAGCTTGTGGGAGCCGCCTGGCTCTGGCTTCCCTCCTGGCTCACAGCTGCTGGGGCTTCACAACAACAACAACAACAACAACAACAACATCTGGAAGAGGGGTGAGGTCTCCATCAGCTCCCTGCCACACCTCAACCAGCTCCACAACCAGCTCCACAACCACCTCCACAACCACCTCCACAACGAGCTCCACAACCACCTCCACAACCACCTCCACAACCAGCTCCACAACCACCTCCACAACCACCTCCACAACCAGCTCCACAACCACCTCCACAACCATCTCCACAACCACCTCCACAACCACCTTCCACTGTGTGAGCCTGCTGTTATTCAGGTAAACACAAGTTGTGTTGTTGTTGAACTGTTCATGGGGAAGTCCCCAGCATATTATCTGTCTAAAGGGTTAGTGTCACTCATCCTATTGTCTCCCTTAATCTTTCTTCCTGGCTTTTCCATACTGTCAAAGGAAGTGTGATTTGTGGGAAAAACAAGCAATGAATATGAAGTCCATAACTTGTCTTTGTTGTTTTTGATTTCCTTTCTCACACGTAGCTAAATATACCCTGCGACCAGCACGCTTCTCAGACACGTCGAGATGCAGGGGAACATTTTCTCACTTCGGCTTCGGCCCAGGAGCCCCCCACTTGAAAAATCAGTAAATGGTCTCACACACACACATAAACATACATACATACATACATACATACATACATACATACATACATACATACATACATACAGGATGTAAAGACGAGCCGTCTGTCTCCCCAGACACAGCAGGTCTGGGACCTCTCTTGCTCCACACAGACACTATGTCCTGTCTCCCCAGACACAGAATCTCAGAGTGATGGCTGACAAAAAAAAGCTTTCAGATGCTGTGAGAACACACGCTCCCTCAGCCCAGCTGCAGCATATGCACTTGCTCTCTCTCTCAGCCACAGGATGTTTGTATCTGGAACATTCTGCTTATCTGCCCAACACTTGTTTTTTTACCAACAGAAAGTTTCTAATCAAGGGCCCCTGTTAGTCTCTGTGTGGTTATTGTGTTAACATGTTTACTGTGCGCGTAAACACTCTTCCAGGCTCGCAGCTACAACAAAGGGGGCAGGTAATGGCTGTACCCGGCTCTACCCTAATAAACGAATCGAAATTAATTTCTTTGTGCTCAGAAAGCCAAAGTGATGAGAGATCATGATAGTGCCTATTGGGGGATTGTGCAGACAATGGCTGTAATTCAGTCCACAAAGGCAGAGCGTTGTGGGGATGAGATGTGCCCGATAAACCAGATGAATAGCAATTGAAAGGTGTGAATGAATGGCAGGTGTAATCATCTGTCATGAGAAAAAAAAGTTGAGGTAAATAATCTTGTGATCCTGACTACGCGGGCATGGTTGTTCTAGAGAGCCCTCCACCAAGCGATGACGAGGCTGTGCGTGACTGAGTGATTACACAGTGGAGTGTGTTCTCTCTGTCTACCTGTCCTGTCAGGACGTAAACAGACCCCGTCGCCCCCTCCTCATACCCCCTTGCTCTGCCGGCCCCGTTTCAACGGTGACAGAGGTGTGAAAAAGGCCCGCTGACCGTGCGGAGCCGAGCGCTTCTCTCCTGGCGGGATCCTCTTTGTTCTGTCCTCACAAAGAACGGCGTCGGCCAGCGCCACAGGTCAACACCCCCTCAGACAGGCACAGCCTCCTGCAGGTCAACAGCCCCCTCAGACAGGCACAGCCTCCTGTTTACACGCTGACTAGCATCCACACGCAGGGAGATCTGGTTTTTCCAGTGTGTTCATGTTCAAGGTTTCCCTTCTTTCTCCTTGTCGTTGGGGGTTCAGGTTAGTTTAGGTGCAGTTCTTTGCACGGATGGGAAGCCATCTATGTAGTTGCTTGTCAAAAATGGCCACACAAATCACATTTGATTGACTATTTCTGTACAATAACAGAACACACATCCACAGTACAGAGGAAACATGAGTGACTAACCCTAACCTGTGACCTGGTGTCTTCATGATAAACAGTCGCTGTTTCTCAGACCAGCCTCCCAACTCTAAACTGCTGGTGGCAGCCAAAGAGCCTGCAGCTGATTGGCCACATGGTCACGGTCACATGAGCAGCCCTCTTCTGAGATGCTGGTGGCTGCTGTCCTGGGGACCCCGGTCCATCCCCGCAGGGTGATTAGCACGTTCCTCCACTGGGCAACAGTCCCATCTGAGACACAGGCTGGGAGATGATTGCTCATATTTGGGCCAGTTTCCAAATATTCCCTTTAATATAACAGTGTATGCGTGTAATCATACCTCTGCCAGGGTCATCCTGATTTAATTGTGTTTGGCTGATGAACATTCTATCTGTTGGATCTAGTGATCCCTCGTGTGAGAGTGAAGCAGGGCCTCAGTTAGCCAGCGACTCATCTCATTTCAACTCAGTGAACCTCTGAAAGAATAAATGGTGATGGTTTTAAATGTGGGCTCTATTTCGGAATGCCTTTGAAATGGCTGCTAGCAGACTTGTGACTGTTCAGACGGGACACGAGAGGAGGGGACACGAGAGGAGGGGACAGGAGAGGAGGGGACACGAGAGGAGGGGACAGGAGACGATAACTCGTTCAGACAGCTGCAGGGGGAAGGCTCAGTCCTACTGTGTCGTATTTTGATATGGCATCACCGGCACCTCCCTTCTAAAAACAAGACCCACAGAGATTCTGACAGAGGGAGGGGTGGGAGGGAGAGAGAAATGGAGGGAGGAAGGGAGGGAGAGAGAAAGGGAGGGTGTAACGGGTATGCAAGAGAGAGAGAGAGAGGAGAAAGGGGAAATGTACTGAAGGCACTATTATGCCCTAGATGGAAGAAATTATTACATTTTGCAATTTGGTCTCATATATCTTTCTTTCTCTGTCTCTCTCCCCATTTTCTCTCTCCCTCCCTTTCTCTCCCTCCCTGTCTCTACATTTCCTCTCTCCCTCCCTGTCTCTCTCTCTGTCGGCTGAGAGGGAATCATCTGATTAAGGCACAGAACCCAGGACCTGAGGGCTTGGGTGCTCTTGAAGCAGTGAGGAAGGTTACAGGAGAGGAGGAGAGAGAAAGGGAGGGAGTGTGATAGAGGGAGAGATGGGGGAGAAGGGAGAAGTGGAGGGAGTGACTGAGAGGGAGGAGGAGGAGGGAGGGAGGGAGGATAGTGTTCAGAGTTGTAGACTGCTCCAAATCTTTGTCCTGTTTCTAGATCATTCAGTAGATGCCCAGGCAGATTCAGTGACTAAAGTCACGCAAGGTAGGCCCTCAACATATCACACCATCAAGCAAGGATGCATGAGAGCTGATGTCAAAACTAACGCCATGTTCCATATTTAGTCCATCAGTGGTGAAGTGATGTTTACCCTGAGCTGAGCAGTGTGTGGGGGTTAGCCGTGCAGGAAACAGCCCACAGGTTCACCCTGTCTCCTGGACGTCCCGTCTCATCTGGGGAGAGACTGAACCACGCAGACACAACAGGTCACTAGCCATGAGCACATTAGCATCTCTTGTTCCCTAGCTGTGTGTGTGTGTGTGTGTGTGTGTGCTCTAGTCTAGTTCCTCCCTCTCCAGCAGCAGGAGAGCCCATGTTACCCGGGGGTCTGGAGGGGGAGCAGCATCACAGCTCCACACTCTCAACCTTGATCCAGGTGGTTTTCCAACAGGAAGCCCCACCTCGCCTCCCCTCTCCTGGGGAGGGGGTTTGTCTCAGCAGGCTGGAGACGGCTGATCCGTTGTCGATACGATCCCAGCGGTAGCCATCATTGTCTCTTTTTCTGGTTCAAGATGTTTTATTTGACTTGGCTTGCCCTGGGAGCAGTGATTAGACATCAGAAGGCGGCTTCACAAGACTAGTCCACGGAATTGCTACTCAGGCATTGTGTGTGAGTGTGTGCTTGATTGCATGTGTGTGTGTATGTGTGTGTGAGTGTGTGTGAGTGTGTGTGAGTGTGTGTGAGTGTGTGTGCCTTTGTCCTCCCTCTCCCCAGAGGCAGCATGGTGCTGGTCAGGGAGAGCTGTCAGTCAGGGGGCTGGCTCCCTGGGTCGGCCTGTCATCCTGTCCCTCCCTGGTCGACGGGGTTCTAATGAAATCTATTTAACGACACCCAGACATTAGGGGCCCTTACCCTGCCAGGGGCCCCTCAGCCTGCCAAGGGCCAGATACACTCACCTCAGAAAGATGCTTATCTCCACCATGTGCCACCAGACATGACCTATAATTCAGTCCTTTATGTGACAGTCTCACATCTGATATGCAATTAACAGATGATTATATGTTTAATGTCTTTGCAATAAACGCATTAGGCTTGAAGAACAAAGAGGTAAAGATGTTGCTCCTTGTGGGCGTGGGGACAGATCTGGGCCAGCTGGAAGCTGAGATGAACTTGGCTACTGAGAGGATGGACACCTTGCCAAGCCCTGTCAGTCTCCGACAGGGAACTTTCTCTTGTGAGGAAGAGCCGCACTAACATCTCCCAGCTGTGCTCTGCCCGCCCCCTCGTGAACGCAGTGTGACCGGTGCGTCCTTTAAAACACCCTGCCCTCTCAACGATAGATGGTCTGAGAGCAGAGGAACAGGACACTTATTTTACATTGGCTGACATCAAATGTGTCTTGCTGGTATGAAGAGAGCAGCGCAGCATGCAGACTGGCCTCCCTCTCTCTGGCCTGTGAGCTCCCCACTCACAAATCTGGATAAATAACATGTAACTGCAGCAAGTCTCTGAAACCTTCTTAAGTATCTGGTCAGTCGAGTGAGTCGCTGGTTCAGACGGTGGAGTGTGAAGGTCGCCAGGGATACAGCTGGTCACCAGGGATACAGCAGGTCACCAGGGATACAGCAGGTCGCCAGGGATACGGCGGGTCACGCCCTCAGGGTGGGTGTCTGAGGGCGTTCTTGTAGCGCCTCTGTCAGAAGCCTAATCCCCGACACGGACACATTTAGCCCAGCAGCTAATCATGCTTTCATCTCCCTCCTGGCCTGACTTCTCCCCCCGGCGCAGGCTCTGTAATCTCAGTTATGTCGAGAGCGAAGCAGACGGCCTCCAGGCTGCTCTGGTGGTGCTGAGTTGATAATGCCTTCAGCTGAGCGAGGGACCGGATGAATCTGAACATCAAGGGGTGTCCGAGGTGCCTCCTCCCTCAGAGAACATGTGAGAGACGGATTTGGGGCAGGATCGATATCCAGACTGAGACGGGCAAATACCATGGGGGGGGGGGGGGGAGATCTGAGGCAGCTTCAAAGTTTAGATCAATCCTCCCCTCCCTCCACCCTCCACCCTTCTCCTCCTCCTCTTCCCCTCCCTCCACCCTCCCCCTTTCTCCTCCCTCCACCCTCCCCCTATCTCCTCCTCCCCTCCCTCCACCCTCCCCCTTCTCCTCCTCCTCCTCCCCTCCACCCTCCCTCCTCCTCCTCCCCTCCACCCTCCCCCCTTCTCCTCCCCCACCCTCCCCTCTCTCCTCCTCCTCCCCTCCCTCCACCCTCCCCCTTCTCCTCCTCCTCCTCCCCTCCACCCTCCCTCCTCCTCCTCCCCTCCACCCTCCCCCCTTCTCCTCCCCCACCCTCCCCCCTTCTCCTCCCCCACCCTCCCCCCTTCTCCTCCCCCACCCTCCCCCTTCTCCTCCTCCTCCCCTCCCTCCACCCTCCCCCTCCTCCTCCCTCCTCCTCCCCCTCCTCCCCCTTCTCCTCCCCCTCCTCCTCCTCCTCCTCCTCCTCCTCCCCCTCCACCCTCCCCCTCCTCCTCCTCCTCCCTCCTCCTCCTCCCCCCACCACACTACCAAGCTGTTCTAAGCACATTTAGCCTTCCCTCTCTGGCTCAGCATGGTATCACAATAATGTGCGGAATGACTGTGTGTCTGTGGCTGTCTTCCACTAAATCTGTTAAAACACTTTACGGTCTGACCGCTCTGAGATCAAAGACTCTATTGAAGATCAGCGTTGGTAGGGAAGTAGCTGCAGTCTACAGCTCAGTGATTAGACAGCAGTCTAATCACTGACAGGTTCACTTTAATATCAAATGTGTCTTTGTTTATCTTTGTGTGGGTGTATGCTGTTGGTGTGAGCGAGGGTGTGGGTGCTTGTCTCACTCTGCTTCCTTTTGTGACATCATCTGTATGAGTGATTCATTTCCATGTCAGGGTTTGGGCTGATTGGACGAGCCTTTGGGGAGAGCCGGATTGATTGGATGGTTTCTCTGTCTGTATGTGTGGTCACGACTGAGGAGAGAGGGAGGGGGAGAGAGAGAAAGAGAAAGAGAGAGGGGGGGGAGATAGAGGGGGAAGTGAGTGAAAGAGAGAGATAAAAGAGTAAAAGAGAAAGGGAAAAAGAGCATGTATGCTCTTCCACCCCAGAGATCAGCAGCAAATTAATACAAATCAGAGTGTTCTCCTTGGTCCCTACCGGCCCTGAGAGAGAGGGAGAGAGGGAGGGAGGGAGGGAGGGAGGGGGAGAGAGAGAGAGGAGTCCTGGATCAGGTGCAGCCATGTGAAGAGCAATCGGAAGTGAGATGATTGGAGTGTGTCTGTGTGTGTGTGTGTGTGTGTGTCTCAGGGTTTGCGTGTGACCAGGACTGTCCCTCTGTTTGACGGTCTGACTGTTGTATTTAAAGATGGTGGATTGTTGATATTTAGAGAGGAGTCTACAGAGACAGAAACAGTTGAACCATAGAAGCAGAGTGACCCCTTCTGGTCTGCAACCCACCAGGGTCCCGGCTGTACTGCACTGCACTGCACTGCACTGCACTGCACTGCACTGCACTGCACTGTACTGTATTGTACTATACTGTACTTTACTGTACTGTACTGTACTGTACTGCATTGCACTGCACTGTACTGTACTGTACTGTACTTTACTGCACTGCACTGCACTGCACTGCACTGCACTGTACTGTACTGCACTGCACTGCACTGCACTGCACTGCACTGCACTGCACTGCACTGCACTGTACTGTACTGTATTGTACTGTACTGTACTGTACTTTACTACTGTGCCCTAACCCTTTTTCTTCTATCTGTCTGTCTTTATTTTCATTTTTTTACTAAATGAATATCCAGGACCTCCTTTAATTCGATCAGAATATCATAATTGTATCCACAATTAAGCTTGTCTAATTTAGCGACAGGGAGAATCACAAGCTCAGTGGTGCTGAGGCTGCAGTAGCTTCTCTTGGATACGCCGTAACCAAGAGAGCATCACGGATAGACCGTCACCTGCAGCCATGGAGACCAACCGCATCAAAAACAGAAACAGCCCTTCACTTTCCCTGACACTGGAGCAGGAGCAGGCGGACGTTTGGATGTGTCAAAACCCATCTGGCCTCGTTTACAGACCCAGCAGGGGTGGTGGCACTGTGCCTTGCTGCCCCTCTGCCTGTTAGACAGCTATACAACTGAAATGCTGCACAGCTACAGTTATTCAGCTGAACCGCTAAAGCTACACAGCTAAACCGCTACAGCTACCGTTAAAGCACATGCAGAACATGGTGTGTTTGTATCTGTACGGATCCCAGATGAATATCTCCAGCCTCAGGTCTGACCTCCTGCAGCTAACCCGTCCACGGCCGGCTCTGTGTGTCCTGTTGGTTCAGATAATAATAATAATAAGACTTTTATAGCACATTTCATTCAAGAATTGCAGCTCAAAGTGCTTTATATAAAATCAATAAAAACAACATTATAAGTAATAAGATCTTTGCGGTACTCCAGAACAATGTCAGACCTTTTGCAGAACAATCCAGACTATGTTGCTCAAGCCTTTTGATTCAAATCCTAAACACATTCTTCCATTTCTGACATGCACTAGATGGGTTTGTCAGTGCGTCACGATGCGTTGACGCATGGCAGAATCTGCTCCCTGGTCCTCAAGGGGCAGGCTTGCTTGGAAAGAGGCTCATATTGGGAGAATTGTTGATTGAATAAGGACATAGCCAGCACAAAGAATATGTGCTCAAACGATGTGTGAATGTTTATGCTATGTAGGTCAGCCTATCTTCAGCTGTTGCCGGGCAGTGGTTCTTTTAAGTGCTGTCTCATGGTAACATTCTGAGTGGAGTGACAGATGATACAAGAGAGAGAGAGATGCTCTCTCCCTCCTCTTCCCTTTCTCCCTCTCCCTCTCCCTCTCCCTCTCCCTCTCCCTCTCCCTCTCCCTCTCCCTCTCCCTCTCCCTCTGCCTCTGCCTCTGCCTCTGCCTCTGCCTCTCCCTCTCCTTCTCTCTCTCTCTCTCTCTCTCTCTCTCTCTCTATCTCTCTCTCTCTCTCTCTCTCTCTCTCTCTCTCTCTCTCTCTCCCTCTCCCTCTCCTTCTCTCTCTCTCTCTCTTTTCCTTATTCATCCCCACTCGCTCCTCTGGCCCTCCCTCCATTCCTCCATGCCTCTGCCTTTCATCCTAGTCAGAAGGCTGTTTCTGGCCTGTTTGGCCCTCAGTGAAACGGTTCTTTGTGCTTCAGTGAACTGAGAGTTGCAGCCCCCCTAGGGAGACCACTGTCCTCGGTGAGGGGCCGTTCTTACGTAGACATCAGTAGGAGACTTGAAAGCCGTCTGACCAGCACTCTGCATACTCACCCCTTTAGGATTTATTTTTGTAATCCTTAGATGATTGTGACCCATTATGAATCCTTCCCACTTTCTCATGTCCGTTTTGTATTACACCCTCCCCCTCCTTCCCACACACACACACTCACACACACACACACACACACACACACACACTCACACTCACACACACACACACACACACACACACACACACTCACACACACACACACACACTCACACACACACACACACTCCCACACACACACACACACACACTCCCACACACACACACTCACACACACACACACACACACACTCACACACACTCACACACACTCACACACACACACACACACCCTAACCCTCTACAGCGTTTCAGTGCAGTGAAAGGCATGCCCTCTGTATTGTTATCATAAGTGAGGAGAGTTCAGGAGAGACACCCCTCTGATCCTGCCTCTCTTCCCTCTTGTCTCTCCTGATCTGGGGGGACATCCACCCCCCCTCCCCTCCAGGCTCCACCAACCATCTCCTTATCAGAGCCCTCCAGATATTTCACATGACAATCATGTTACTCCTGCAACCCCCCTGGGGCAGTCAGCAGACGGAGACAGAGCGGGAGGTATCGCTAGTTAAACTGGAGCACCATATGTTTCTTCAAGGGTTTTGCTGATCATTTCCCACACATACACACACACACTGAAACACTCACAATAATCCCTACCCCATGCCTGTATGTGTGTGTGTGTGTGTGTGTATAAAAGAGAGAGAAAGAGAGAGCAGGAGGCTCGCGGCTCAGAGAAGATAGCCCTGGGTTCTCTAAGCAGACAGCTGATGAAAGCCTCATCCTGTGTTGCCATCAACACTCACCAGAAGAGAAGGCCTCAGGACGCAGAGACCAGCTCTCAACACTTATCAGCTCACTGTGGAACAGATCACTGCATCGGCCTGGGGGGGAGGTGAGGGGAGGGGAGGGAGGGGAGGGAGGATGGGAGGGGAGGAGGAGGGGAGGGAGGGAGGGGAGGGAGGATGGGAGGGGAGGGGCGGGGAGGGGAGGGAGGATGGGAGGGGGGAGGAGGAGAGGGAGGATGGGAGGGGAGGGAGGAGGGGAGGGAGGAGGGGAGGGAGGATGGGAAGGGGGGGAGGAGGGGAGGGAGGAGGGAAGGAGGGGAGGGGAGGGAGGAGGGGAGGAGGGAAGGGGAGGGAGGATGGGAGGGGAGGGAGGAGGGGAGGGAGGATGGGAGGGGGGAGGAGGGGAGGAAGAGGGGAGGGAGGGAGGAGGGGGGAGGAAGGGAGGGAGGAGGGAAGGGGGGGAGGAGGGGAGGGAGGAGTGGGGGAGGAGGGGAGGGGAGGGGGGGGAAGAAGGGGAAGAGGAGGAGGGGAGGAGGGGAGGAGGAGGGTGGGAGAACTGCCCTGTAAGTCAGGCATTTTAGGATGAGTTATAGCAGTGTGGATGGTCTGGCTGCTGTTGACTTAGGAAAGAACCTCTCAGAGGACTACTGGGAAGGACACAACCCCCCCTCCCCCCTCCCCCCTCCCCCTCCCCCTCTGTGCTCTTCCACTTCTCTCTGACAGTCTCCCAGTCTAGCCATCGAATGACACAAATAGGACACATAATATAGATAATGGTGCTCCTGCAATCAGTGTCATAGATTAGACACGGTGCTTAAAACAAGTCTCGGACTTCGAAGATCGTAAACCATCATCACACAATTAGCTCCAAGGGACAAAAGGAGCATTTTGAGCCTCAGTTCCTCCTTCTGAGGCGTAGAAAGCCTTCAGAGGCCGTCCTCTACGCCAGAGGAGTTTCTGTTACCAGGGTAGAGGCGATTAGGCCAGCTCTAACCCTCCACCTGCCCTCCTGGAGCACTGCCTCATCAGCCAGGAGGCCGGAACACACCACGCTGGTGGTGCCAACACAACACCTACAGTGGCTAGCCAGAAAGATTCTGACTGTGCAACACGACACAAAACTAGCCAGTCAGCTGTTTCACTCTCTCCTTTTAACTTTCTCCTTTTCTTTGTCTCTCCGTTTGGTCCACCTTCCTCTCTATCCTACTCTCTATTTCTCCTTCTCTCTTTCTCCTTCTCTCTCCTGTCTCTCCTCTCTCCTTCTCTCTCTCCAAAAGTCCCTGTGGAGCGCCCTCCAGTGACCTCTCCAGCAGAGCGTGACCTTGTACCGTATCAGTCGTCAAGTTCTGAAAATCTGGTGCACAAGCACGAGACTAATCATTTGTTCTGCCACCCTACTGTACATCTACTGCACACACAGTTTCATCATGTAGATAATGTGACAATGTGTAATGAGACTGTTTGTAATCACTGTTATCTTTAAACCATATATCCCTAAAGCCCCACAGAGGAAACATCTCTCACAAGCACCTGGACTGTTAGTCTGTGCAGTGTTCCTATCACACTGTCCAGGGGATCCATCCAGTGATGTGGTGAGCTGTCTGCTGGCGGACACACACACAGTGATGTGGTGAGCTGTCTGCTGGCGGACACACACACAGTGATGTGGTGAGCTGTCTGCTGGCGGACACACACACAGCGGCTCCACCCAGCAGATGCTGTCCCTGGTATTACCCTGGTGCTGCCATTAGGCATGGCCGGAAATCGAACTGGCAACCTTCATATTACTAGCCCGATTCCCTAACCGCTCAGCCACCTGACTCCATGTAGCAACACACGCTGTACCGTGTGTTCTGTTCCTTCCAGAGCAGACGAGAGGGTAAGACTGTAGAGTATATCCATTAGACACACCACACTGCTTTTGTCACAGTCACCAGCTGCAGGGCAGGAGTGCAGTTAGCAGATCATTAGCTTAGCATAGGCGAAGACACTTAGCCAACAGTGCTGAATTGGAGTCGTTAAACTCACTCCTCTAAATACTGTCCACTGGCCAGAGATGTAAATGTTGACTTAAGTAGATGTTTCTTCAGATTTTTTTTTTGTAGATTTTTTTTTTTGCTAAAAAGGTTTGCATTACTGTTGAGTACTTGAGGAGGACTTTAACTCTGCTCTACTTTACTAAGTTTTTACTATTCTCCTCTATTTTCACTGTGTGAGTGAAAACAAGTTTTTCTTGAAAGGTTCAAAAATATTTCAAAACATTTTTAGTTTTTTTTGCATCATTGATGAGTACTTGATGAGGACTATTCTATACTGTACTATGTTGCTTTACTCTGTTTTAGGCTTCTGTGTTCTCCTCTCCCCTCTTCCAGTCGACCATCTTGAGGATACTGACTATACAGTGTTGTTAGTCCACCCTCAGCAGGAGAGAGTACTTACTCAGCAAGGGAAGTAAGTCCAGGTAAGTGCCCCCTTTACCCACAGTCCTCTCTGGTGGCTTGCCTCTCCCTGACTCCCTCTTCATGCTAACCTTTATTCCCATTCATATTCATAACATTTCTGTTTTGAAGAGTGTCACTAAAATGCCCTCTATCTGCAGACTTTATAGAATGGACTGCTCTCAAAGGAGCTCAAAAGTGATCCACTGCTGGAAACTTAAAGAAAAAAAGAGCTACATTCAGTCCTGCTCCCCACCAAAAGAGACGTTTTAGAGTTTCATTCGGTTGCTCTGTCCTGGGGCGAGGAGAGTGGGATGTGTTCCTGCATCTCTCCCTGGAACAGCAGGAACGGAGGGTGAAAGGTCGGTGCATTAGTGACGGTTTCACTCAACTGACTTTCAACTGCCACAGCTGAGGAGGTCCTGAACGGGTTGGAGAGAGAGAGATGGAGGGATGGGGAGAGAGAGATGGGGGATGGAGAGAGAGAGATAGAGGGATGGGGAGAGAGGTGGAGGGATGGAGAGAGAGAGATGGAGGGATGGGGAGAGAGGTGGAGGGATGGGGAGAGAGAGATGGAGGGATGGGGAGAGAGATGGAGGAATGGGGAGAGAGATGGAGGAATGGGGAGAGAGAGATGGAGGGATGGGGAGAGAGAGATGGAGGAATGGGGAGAGAGAGATGGAGGGATGGGGAGAGAGAGATGGAGGAATGGGGAGAAAGAGATGGAGGGATGGGGGGAGAGAGATGGAGGGATGGGGGGAGAGAGATGGAGGAATGGGGAGAAAGAGATGGAGGGATGGGGGGAGAGAGATGGAGGGATGGGGAGAGAGAGATGGAGAGATGGGAGGTTCTTTTTTTGTGATTTGTGCTGCCCTTCTCCACTTTGGTCATCATTTCATCATCATTTCTATGTTTTTGTAGTCAGACACAGTAGGAACACAGTACAATGTGTTTCTTCTCTTTCCGCCCAGCCCAGCCCAGCCCAGCCCAGCCCAGCCCAGCCCAGTCCAGCCCATCAGACTCTCTACGTATCACAGTGGAAGACTTCAGGTCAGGCTTGTGGGGAAATAATAATAGTTTGTTGTTCTGTATTGTTCACTGTGATGACATGTAGAGAGTAAATGAATCGTGACCCTGCACTGGTGAATCTATCAAATCACCAGAACAATCAGCCGTGCCCTGCTGCGTTTGGCCTGCTGCGTTTGGCCTGCTGCGTTTGGCCTGCTGCGTTTGCCCTGCTGCGTTTGGCCTGCTGCGTTTGGCCTGCTGCGTTTGGCCTGCTGCGTTTGGCCTGCTGCGTTTGCCCTGCTGCGTTTGGCCTGCTGCGTTTGGCCTGCTGCGTTTGCCCTGCTGCGTTTGGCCTGCTGCGTTTGGCCTGCTGCGTTTGGCCTGCTGCGTTTGGCCTGCTGCGTTTGGCCTGCTGCGTTTGGCCTGCTGCGTTTGGCCTGCTGCGTTTGGCCTGCTGCGTTTGCCCTGCTGCGTTTGGCCTGCTGCGTTTGGCCTGCTGCGTTTGGCCTGCTGCGTTTGGCCTGCTGCGTTTGGCCTGCTGCGTTTGGCCTGCTGCGTTTGCCCTGCTGCGTTTGGCCTGCTGCGTTTGGCCTGCTGCGTTTGGCCTGCTGCGTTTGGCCTGCTGCGTTTGGCCTGCTGCGTTTGGCCTGCTGCGTTTGGCCTGCTGCGTTTGGCCTGCTGCGTTTGGCCTGCTGCGTTTGGCCTGCTGCGTTTGGCCTGCTGCGTTTGCCCTGCTGCGTTTGGCCTGCTGCGTTTGGCCTGCTGCGTTTGGCCTGCTGCGTTTGCCCTGCTGCGTTTGCCCTGCTGCGTTTGGCCTGCTGCGTTTGGCCTGCTGCGTTTGGCCTGCTGCGTTTGGCCTGCTGCGTTTGGCCTGCTGCGTTTGGCCTGCTGCGTTTGGCCTGCTGCGTTTGCCCTGCTGCGTTTGCCCTGCTGCGTTTGCCCTGCTGCGTTTGGCCTGCTGCGTTTGGCCTGCTGCGTTTGGCCTGCTGCGTTTGGCCTGCTGCGTTTGGCCTGCTGCGTTTGCCCTGCTGCGTTTGGCCTGCTGCGTTTGGCCTGCTGCGTTTGCCCTGCTGCGTTTGGCCTGCTGCGTTTGGCCTGCTGCGTTTGGCCTGCTGCGTTTGCCCTGCTGCGTTTGGCCTGCTGCGTTTGGCCTGCTGCGTTTGCCCTGCTGCGTTTGGCCTGCTGCGTTTGGCCTGCTGCGTTTGGCCTGCTGCGTTTGCCCTGCTGCGTTTGGCCTGCTGCGTTTGGCCTGCTGCGTTTGGCCTGCTGCGTTTGGCCTGCTGCGTTTGGCCTGCTGCGTTTGCCCTGCTGCGTTTGGCCTGCTGCGTTTGCCCTGCTGCGTTTGCCCTGCTGCGTTTGCCCTGCTGCGTTTGCCCTGCTGCGTTTGGCCTGCTGCGTTTGGCCTGCTGCGTTTGGCCTGCTGCGTTTGGCCTGCTGCGTTTGCCCTGCTGCGTTTGCCCTGCTGCGTTTGGATGAGATGCTTTCTGAAAAGGCCACCTCTTCACATTTGAACAAAGTCACCTTTTATTATCTTTTTATTGGAGATATCGGCTGGTATTTGAGCTCTGCAATGTTATCGTTTACAAGTGTGCCGGGACCAGCCTGACCTTTGTAAACAGTCACTTTATTTCCTGTCCGCTCCTTGTGATATCTTTATTACTAATCCCATGTGCTTAGTGTTTTCTCATCTGCCTGAGCCCACCCTGTCGGGCCATATGGAAGCTTCTTTCAGCCTGACTCTGGTCTCTCATTGGCTAAAAGCCACTGTTGCAGCCCTCTAATATGGCTGGGGATGGCGATTATGCATGTTGACACCTCCTCGACACCTGATTAGTAATGTTGCTGGACTGATGATGTGTAAACATTAAATTAAAAACGTAGGCAGATGGACTAGAATCTGGTTGATTGTTAATCCTAGAGAGAACATGCAAATACACGTTTATATTTTGGGTGCAAGAACATCATTCAATACACAATACACAACAAGTAAAATGTTTGTCAGGAAATCTACACCAAACTACATAGTATCAAAAAATGAACAATATTTAACCATCATCGACACAGTCATTGATGTTTATTTTTTTTTCCTACAGTGTCGGGCCACCAGCTTGAAGCCTACACTGTCGGTGGATTATTTCTCAAGCACACACATCATCTTCCAGAACATTCTTTATCTTACGTTGAACCATCAAACCAGTTATCTGGCTGTTTCCACTCAAAATCTCGATGCTTGTGGTGAATAAAATAGACAAAGAAATGTGAAAGGCTGAATGATGGGGGTGCTGTTACTGTGGTGCATCTCAGCAGGGTTCCTAATGGACCTGAGAGCAGCTCAGTCTGGAGGAGGTGTGGATGTTCATTCTCTGTTCTTCCTGAGAGAAAATCTCTGCCAATGGAGACATCCATCAGTCTGGAGCCCCGCCCTGCTCCACGCCCCGCTCCTGTCAGGAGTCACGAGCTTCAGCTCAGCTGTGACCAATGAAGATGGATTGCAGGTGCAAAGACATACTGAATCACATTCTTCCAAACGCAGGCACAGTGAGGAAGCTGAACCGAATCTCCACTTGGAAATTCCTCATCGGCTGTAAGATTGTCAGCAAACAGCTGAAATATGAAAACCAAACTGAGAGGCAAGGTTATTTGAGAGGAAAGACTTAGTTAAAATTGTGTCTGGGAAATGTAGGGCGCAGCCAGGGGTGATTAAGAGAAACAGATCTCTTTTATTACCTGAGGAATCACCCAGGAGCAGGAATCAGGATTCAGCCCTGTCCACTGGTGACTTCAGGTTATGATTTATGGGTTTGGGTTAGGATTACCCCTAACCCAAAAATATGGTGGTGATGATGAAGACCACCAAGATAATGATGATGAAGATTATAATGATAATTGTGTTATTAGCAGCCCAGTTTTCTGGTAGCACTTTCACAAACCTAGAGACCATGTTCAGTGTCAAGGGTGACAATGCTAATTTAAAGGAAACCAAATATAGGCTTTGATGGAGACTCATCAGATGGCGTCTTACAGGATGTGGTCTGCTGACGCCTCACAGACTCTGTCTTTGTTATTCACCTCAGAATGACTGCTAACTGCTCGTCGTTATTCAGCCAACTTCCTAGTTGGTGAATAACTTGGAGAAACTGACCTGTCTCACCTGTGGACACTATAAAGACATCAGTCTTCCTATGATCAGGCTGTTTATCCATCCACGTTTTATTTTATTTCATTCTTGTGTTCTTGTGAACAAATTTGACTTCATCCTTCAAGGCCAAGTATTGTTTCAATACAAATGAACACAATTGACCAAGCCTGGATGTGTTCTCCTTCCACCTCTTTTATGGAGGATGCACGGTGTAATGGTGGAATAAGAACATGAGGAAGATCACAATTCAAATATGAGGTCCCAACATGCAGCTACTTAAATGTTATTATGATCTAAATATTTTACAGTATGCCCCTAAAGCAGGATCTATGCTTATAGTCCAGAAGTGTGCGGCAGTTGTGTACATGTGGACATGTGTGTCCAGTCTGAATGTCGACACACAGACACACCTGACAGAAGAACCTACTTTGTCTTGGATTTTCCCCCTCCCTCCCTCCCTCCCTCCCTCCCTCCCTCCCTCCCTCCCTCCCTCCCTCCCTCCCTCCCTCCCTCCCTCCCTCCCTCCCTCCCTCCCTCCCTCCCTCTCCCCCCCTCTCCCTCCCTCCCTCCCTCCCTCCCGTGTATTACACCTCTGCAAAGGACACTCTAAAACAGTCGGCCATAAGGTTGTTATTTTTCACCTTGCCGCCTCACCTCTCCTGCAGCCTGAGCTGTGACGTGACACCCAGCAGGTCGTCCTGCAGCCTCAGCCTGCAGATGGTACGGTGGCCCTGAAGGGACACACTGAGGGGATGTCTTACAGAGTGTGAGTAATAACAAGACCATCAAGACTGCAAGCACAAAACCCTGCAAAACGCAGAGGAGAAATGTGGGGAAGGATCTGCCAGTGCCATGGCAACCACAATGGGGGGGCACCGTCGCCATGGCTCCCAGGGTAGTTTTAATATTATTCTTTTTGTGTGCATGCTCTCCTTATCATTAATTACTAGATAGACTGTAGGCTGACTATTGCAGAAATGTTTGCAACATTTGTGTGGGTGACGATATACTAGAAAACAACAAAGGTAAACTTCAAGGTTTTTTCTTATATTTATCCCTTAGTTTTTCTAATCAGATATACAGCTTCTGGATGCAGAAATTAATTACATCCTGTGAGTATAATGAACCACAATCTCTGTCTTTTCCCCCAGTAATGGTGTTCGTCCTTATACCGAGAAGTAAGCAACTTCTTGAGTGTTTTATAGATAAAGCACAATATAAACCCCTCTAGCAGTGACGAGACCGAGCCAATTAAAGCCAAAAAATACATCCACGCACACACACACACACACACACACACATATACACACATCCACACACACAGAAGAAAATGACTTCCTTAAGGAAGAATTCTCCCAGAGTGCGAATTATACAATTACCATCGGGGGGGGGGGTCAACTCAGTGGCTAGTTTTATACACAGGATGACCAGTGGCTAAGAACGGTCAGTCATAGACACGGTCAGTCATAGACAACGGTGTGTCAGTAGCCTATTAACAGTTGCTCCCGGCAACGTCGTGGTAAGTTTGAGTGCATGGGCAGCGGCTCTAGCTAACTTTTAAGTTGTTGGTTAACCATGTTTCTATCATTAACATTCTTGTGAATATTCTATAGCTAATTGCCATTACAAATACAATCGTGACAGAAACATTATAGATCTAAATTATATTAGTATTTCTTTTTTGTATTAGCTAACTAGCTAACTTGCCTTTCTTGAACTTTCTTACGACGCAGAACGTACCGCTACGTAGCTACACTGAGGTGATTCAACCAGTTTCTGTATTGCACACAGTGCCTGGTCACTCGCGCGCAGTGTTTCTTGTGTTGTATCGGGCACTTGTCACTCACACTGTCTCTGTTTATTGAGTTATAGCGAATTTTGACTATTGCAGTCAGTGTAATACAGTGTGATATTCTTTGCCATAAATATATTGTAATATTTACTAATACAGGTAAGAACGATATATGTATAATATGGTAACGACAGTAGGCCTACGAGCGTTCTGATTGGCTAATGGGTAGTCATGCCAGCTGCGTATTGCGTATATACGGATCCGTATTGCCCTCTGACGTCAGCTTCAAAATGAGCGATATTAGGCGCGTTCGACTTCATGCAGCGCCGGCGGCGCCGACAGTCGGCTGCAGTCGGCTGCAGTCGGCTGCCTTGAAGCTGAAAATGCCATTGGCTGCTTCAAGTCAGCCGGGCTGCAGGTGGCTGCAGGCGACACCGGCGCTGCATGAAGTCGAACGTACCTATTATTGCCCTCCTCTGACGTCATCTGCGGTCTGATACGGATACTAGACGAAGACTAGTACTGTCATATACTGACATACTGAAGACATCAACAGCAACAAAGACATTTGTAACTTTCTATAAGAGTTGTTATTTGTGTTGGAATTAAAGCCCTTTTAGCAGAACTATGTTGTCCGCTTTCTATCAAAGGTCGCTAATTGGTTGCTAGACATAAAATGAAATACACCATGAGAAGACTGACATTTAGCAGACGCTCTTATCCAGAGCAACTTACAGTAAGTACAGGGACAGTCCCCCTGAGGCAAGTAGGGTGAAGTGCCTTTCCCAAGGACACAACGTCATGTGGCACAGCTGGGAATCGAACTGGCGACCTTCTGATTACTAGCCAGACTCCCTCACCGTTCAGCCACCTGACTCCCACGACTTGAGAGCTAGCTACAATTAGCCTTTCATTTATTTTCATTTACAAAATAAAAAGAGCTAAAAATGCCATATAATAAACAACTTACTAATCTCGACCATTCGGTCATGCCGGGAAGTCAGCATCGCTATCGCTCGGTCAAGCCTCACTTTGATATTTCCAGGCATGACCAAACGGCCAAGGTTAGTAAGTAGTTTGTATCGACCCCCCCCCCCCCCCCGACCTGTGGTTTTTACCTCTTTTGGGGGGGTCCGAGCCTTAATCGGGGGGGTCAGCCCCCCCCCAAAACTGTAATTCGCACCCTGCCTTCTCCCACAGGGGGCGCTGTGTTCACTGGGCTGCTGATCCCAGTGAAGGCAGATTCCCCACGACGCCGCTTCCTCTAGTCCTCTTCCTGGCCCTCAGAGAGAGACCGCTTCCTCCAGTAGCCTCCTGGAGAGACACAACAAAGTGACCCCTGGTGACCCCCCCTGACCCCTGGTGACCCCCCCTGACCCCTGGTGACCCCCCCTGACCCCTGGTGACCCCCCCTGACCCCTGGTGTGGTCTGAACCCCCGGCTGGGTGAGGCAGCGTGTGAGGCAGCGTGTGAGGCAGCGTGTGAGGCAGCGTGTGAGGCAGCGTGTGAGGCAGCGTGTGAGGCAGCGTGTGAGGCAGCGTGTCCACTGGCCCTCTGGCTGGTTGGATACACTCTCCCTTCTTTTATTTACGAGACAAAAAACAGAAGTGTTATCTCTGACTGCGTGTCTCATCTTCTCAGACGTGTTATCTCTGTGTAAATCTCTGACTGCATGTTTCTTCTCAGAAGGAGCTGTAGTTTCCCAGGTCTTATTCTGCACGGCAACAAGCAGAAGGTCTCGGAGTTCAAAAGGAACTTTGCTCTCATCTTTTAGCAGCAGTCTCCTCAACCCAATCATACGCCAACGAAGGCCTTTTAAAAAGATGTTGTTTTCCGTTAGTCACTGTCCCCCGGGTCATTGATCATATTACTCTGATGGTTTAGAGAAAGAGGTAGAGGATGCTTTAAACTGGATGATCAAATGATTGTTGTGGTGAAAACAACTTGGAAACTAACAAGACATGAAAACTTTTGTTGTGCTTCTTATCAGGATGAAACTGATCTGATTATACAGACTGTCCACATGAAGCTATTATAGTCAACTGCTTCCCGTTGTTGCATAAGAGGGAGTCAGTTGGGGGCAAAGTCAAAGAAATCAAGCATGTTTCAGCAAAGTTACTGTTCAATAGTTGATGTGTGTTTGGGAGATCAGTGTGATTGATGATGCCACTTCCTTGATATAGATCAAGAACTGATTTCCAATATAGAGACAATTTCATAATAACACACATGTCCTGGAGATACACACACACACACACACACACAGTCGTCCCCCTGCTGAGCTGCTTGTTGTGGTGTGTGTGTGGAGAGACAGCTCTCCTGACAGAGTTCAGACCAGAGTGCGTGGCAGCAGGAGATAAGGCCTCAGCCATAGCTTCATCTCTGTGGATAGATAAGTGATTTCCTCATTTCCTGTGAGATACAGACATGCTCGATGACTGCATGGATGAGTTGGCCTGGGGCTAAATCATAGTTATCCCATAAATAGATGAAGACTGAGGGAGGAATGACATGCAAGCATGCTAGGAATGCACCACATACAGCTGAAAACAAGGTCAAACCGAGGTCAATCAGTTGTACAACCTTGTTTACGGATTGTGGAACCTCTGCATGTTAATCTCTGACCTTAAGTGATAGTGCAGGACTGGCCCCTTGATTATCCATGTGGAATGAAGTCTTAATACTCCATGTTGATTTAGCTGTTCACCCGTTCAAATTCCTTTTCTGAAGTTCTAAAAGACAGTTTGGTTTGTCTTATCTTTGCTGGACGTTATTAGTGAGAACACTCTGTGTTCCCCTCAGCAGGGCGCCTTCTCAGACTGGTGGAGGAGTCTGTCTCTTCAGGAGAGCTCATCTACCCCACAGGACTCCTCTATCACCATCTGTGATGTCCCTGTTGTTCCCTCCCTCCCTCCCTCCCTCCCTCCCTCCCTCCCTCCCTCCCTCCCTCCCTCCCTCCCTCCCTCCCTCCCTCCCTCCCTCCCTCCCTCCCTCCCTCCCTCCCTCCCTCCCTCCCTCCCTCCCTCCCTCCCTCCCTCCCTCCCTCCCTCCCTCCCTCCCTCCCTCTGTTTTAAACCATCAGACTAAAGAAGATTTCCTTCAGTGTCCAGCCTTCATTTTCACAGATGCGGCTGAGTATATGGAGGCTGTGTGACACACCCAGATGTTATTATAAAGTACACCACAAGGCCTGAAAGACTGCGTGGCCCAGGGCCATGTCATGTTCAGAGAAAGATTGAATGATTTAAAGAATATATTTTCTGTTAATGTAGTGTGTGTGTGCTCATGTGTGTGAGTGTGTATGCTTGTGTGTGTACGTGCTCATGTGTGTGTGTGTGTGTGTGTGTCTGTGTGTGTGTTGAGAGTTCTCACTGTGTCTAATGTTGTCACCCACCAGGAGAAGAGTTCATCAACACATCGTGCAAAAGGGATCAGCACTGCTACACCTCACTGAGTCAGGGCTGGTGAGAGTCAACACAGCTAGCCCTGGTGCTGCCCTCTTCCTGCCATCCTCACAGACCGCCTGTGTGTGTGTGTTTCTGGATGCCTAAATAGAAGTGTGAGTGTATCATTGCAACTGCGTGTGTTTGCATAAACATCCTGACTCTCAAACAATCACAGTCGTCTCTCTCTACAATGCTACATTATCTATCGAAAATAAATATACCCCCTCAGATGGCGGCCGTGTCTTGTTCAGCAGCGCTGAAGATGACAGCTCAGGGTGATGCTGTCGGAGGCGGTGATGGGGAGAAGCTGCTTCTCTAATGCAACACTCCCTTTCCAGGACAGGGGCTCTGCTGAATCTCATCAGCCCAAACTGGCTGCTCAGCGGTGAGGGAGCAGGGCCACGTGCCTGGCCTCCTGCTGGAGGAATCTGCCATCGCTCAGAGGATCTCTCATTACAGCAGCCAGACAGCTAGCCCAGCCTCCCTCCCTCTCTTCTTCTCCCCCCCCTTCTCTCCATCATCTTTCCCCCATCCCTCCCCCTTCATCTCCCCTCTCTCTTTATCTCTCCACCTGTACCTCTCTACCCCCTTCCCTCCCTCCCCCTCTCACCCCCACCTCTCTCTCTCTCTCTCTCTCTCTGTCTCTCTCTCTCTCTCTCTCTCTCTCTCTCTCTCTCTGTGTCTCTCTCTCTCTCCCTCTCTCTCTCTTTCCCTCCCTATGTCTCTCTCTCTCCCTCCTCATCTTCTCCCTCCTCTCTCTAGGGAGCCAGCTCCGTCCATCAGCTCTATCGATCTGTCTCCCTCCTCGTGGGCTGTGTCTGTTCTTAAGGCTAAGTGGGTGATGGTGATGCGGTCGTGATGTTTCAGCTCTCAGGTGGTAGGCTCGCCCCCTAGGGAGTTCCCAAGGTGAATCACCGGCTGCTGGCTCTTTAGTTTCAGGCTTCTCCCCAGACCTGGATAACACCATGCAGACTGAGTGTCAGTGACAACATGGTCTGTCCTGGTTAAGTTCAGGTTCTCGTGGAACTGGTGTTGTACGGCAGACAGCCTGTGCTTAGGAGGATGCGTGGACGACATGAAGAAGAGGAGAGGAAGTCATGGCGGCCTCACGACACCACAGCTCTGCTGAAGGGATGTGCGATCCAGCGGCAGGAAACCCTGGTTTGTAAACAGTACGACTCAACTGAGAGATCACTGAGGACTGCAGCTGACAAAAAACAATTACAGTCTTGTTTCTCTCAAGCCAGTCATGCTGCAGTATACAGTTCTGGGGAGGCGATACAGTCGGCTCTTTAAAGAGATTTTGTTTTCTGTAAAACCTGAAGTTCCAAGGATCACTGATCTTATTACTTTGATGTTTTGTTTTGGGATTCAAGTTTGGGAGTTCAAGCGCTTAAAAGTTTTTTTTTTTTTTTTAGAAAATACAGACATCACTCGTAAACGTTTGTCGTGCTAGTTTGCACAGGAATAAAATGGATCAGAACATTTACGCAGAACCAGAATAATGGAATTATACAGAAAGTATAAATGTATCTCATCTCAGCCCTCCAAAATGATAAACTCTCCTGAACAGTTCAAGCTCCTCAAAAGCCTCTCGATCTGGTTCCTCTGATGCAGACAGCCTTGCTGCACCATTGGCTGGCACTCTGTAAACCCTTCAGTTTCATCTGATCATTCCCCCAGCGTGGCTAATTTCGCTGTTTGTTCCTTGCATAATTAAGGTTCTGAAACTGCGGGGGGTGGAATACACTAACGACAGACTGAAAGTAGCCAAACTGTTAATTAGGAGATTAGACAGTGAGGTGGGCTGGTGTTAGGTACTTACTGTAGCTGTAACTGGAAGTGTGTCTTGGGAGAGAGAGAAGGAGTGACAGAGTGGCAGAGAGGAGCAGTGATAGAGAGAGGAGAGATAGAGTGATAAAGAGAAAGACGTAAGAGAGTGGCAGAGAGGAGGAGTGATAGAGAGAGGAGAGATATAGTGATAAAGAGAAAGACATAAGAGAGTGGCAGAGATAATGAGCTCATTCAGCTGTGTGTACAGCGACTGTTAGTGACAGCTGTAGCATGACCTCAGGTCCTGGGGTCACTAGTTCAGAGTTGGGGTGTGTTCATCATGTTTGTAGCAGTTTCTGGTGGAGACGCTCTCAGGACACTCCCACATATAGCGATGCTACAAGACGATTCCAGACATGCTTCCTCACGTTTGATGTCTAGCTGATTGTGTTTTCTGTTTCAAAACAGTCACAGCGGTCAAGAGATGACGCTCATCGCTATGACAGCGTGACGGAGTGAAGCCTCCTCCATGGTGACGTGTTTCCAGACTGCATGAGGACGCAGAGAGAACTGCATGAGGCTGTCATCCCAGGTCCTGGTAGCACACAAACAGGATGAAAGAAGAGTGACATTGAACTCTTCCACTCAGCAGAGCGATGCTTCCATCACTGTCCCACACTGTCCCGCACACACACACACACACACACACACACACACACACACACACACACACACACACACACACACACACACACACAGCCCACTCAGCCTGTCATTTCTCATATGACTGTAAATGACAGAAAATGGGCCTGTTTCTGAAGAGAGACAGCCTTGCTCCCACTGGTATTGTGTGCATAATTAAGTGTGATTTCCAATGTCAAGATCAGAATGGAGAGAGGGAGCGAAGGAGGCAAGATAGTTCCAACTCTTTCTGCTTGGCCTCCTCCATTGTTCATCTGGGTCCTCTTTCCATTTTAAATGTGACAGTGGATCACGCTGAAAGAATATATATATATATATATATATATATATATATATATATATATATATATATTAACAGAGAGATGGAGGGAGGTAGAGAGGAAGATGATTTTGAAATGCTTATTAATTCCAGGGGAGTAGCTGTTATAATTAAATTGCCCAGTTGACAGCATTCAACAGTTGCTTGCATTTCTGTATTGATGGATGTGAAGAACATGAGCTGCCTGATGGATCTTGATTTGGTCTTGAAATTAGCGAAAGGCATTTATACTAGGAATGACTGTTTCTCTTTTGATGTGAGAACAGTCCCACTGTAACTGTTACACACGCGTTTCTCAATGCTTCTTGACTGACTCACAAGGTAGAACTGACACCCAGTCAGTCAGTAATTACCTAGGTGTCAGTTTCAAACAGTAAACATCTCTCAGAATTCATGAATACATCGGAAGGAACATTTGCATTCATTAGTAATGTTGGTGTGAATTAGGATGAGCTTACACCAGAGTCACAGTTTATGATCCAGGGTCATCAGGATGAGCTTACACCAGAGTCACAGCTCATGATCCAGGGTCATCAGGATGAGCTTACACCAGAGTCACAGCTCATGATACTCCATCTGGGTAACGAAATGTCTGATGATGCAGAAGCCAGGAATGACGTCACAATGCTTGCTGAATCTTGATTGGTGGGTTGTCCGACAGTAGGCACCAATCCAGTGGTCCACCCCCTCATCCCCACCCCTTCACCCCTCCCTCCTCTCCCCTCCCTCCTCCCTCACCCCTCCCTCTCCCCTCCCTCACCCCTCCTCCCTCCCTCCTCCCTCACCCCTCCCTCCTCTCCCCACCCCCTCTCCTGCTGCACAGTGGCTCAGTACAGTACGAGGACAAAGAGACAGCATATTCAACAGAAAGGTACACACTTTATTTAGTTAGGCCGTACAATATATATATACTGTATATAAATATAAAACAGAACACAGTGGTTCCAAACCGTACAGTAAGAAGGGTGAGACAGAACATTGATAAATAGGTGTGAGACTCGGTCTGCTGGTTGGAGAGAGAAGTGGGGGAAGCAGTATGCACAGTGGTGCTCTCACAACCTTTAATAGAACAAGCAACAAAAACACAACAGTACTTCTTTATAACAAGCAGGACAGACAGGAGACAACAAAAGTGCTTTTTTGTGGACGAACATCCAACAGTTATTAAATAGCATTTTTTTGCACATGACACATTCTCCCAGGATAAACACATAAAACATCAAGAGTCTGCATGCTAGACCTCTTTCAACTCAATTATAAAAAAGCATTGCATCTATTTCCCCCACACATGGAATGAAGCCTGTGGACAGTGATGTGGTCTTAACACCAGTCTGCACACTGGTAGGAGGGGGTTCAGGTTAGCTTGCACCTCTGTAGCACCACATTGAATATCGTGGACTATAACTAAACGGTTTATGATCCAGTCGTAATGAATTAAGCAACGAGGCAGCATTTACCCCCACCTCTGTTCCTGTGCAAAGCTATGACCTGTCAGACATTTGGATTGTCACGATGGGCCTTATTTTTACAATAAAATCCTTGCAAGTGTTTTCAGACGATCCCCAGTACTGAGTGAGGTAACCAGACAAACTGGAGCGTCAGGAGAACACAAACACAGTCCTGTTAGCTGCCCGAGGAGCTGGTCCAGCTGGTTAGACGCCTGCTGGCACAATATCTGTGCTTCCAAGTACGACGACAACAACAAAAATATCTTTGAGTGTCAGTTGTAGTACACTGAGACTAATGTAATAAGGATATATTTCCAAGGTCTTTGAACGTCTCTCTTTCAGCACCAGTGTCGAGGCCTGTTGTGAGGAGACCGATGGGGGGGGTGCAGTAACTGGGGCCGTCTCTGCTGTGTGGCTGAGGTCATTCTCCCAGCCTGGGTTAGGAGATACAGAGCCCACTGCCTCAGAACATACACTCCACCCCTGGGTCAAATCTCCCAGCTGTCACTGAAGTACTGATCTTCTTCCTCTTCATCCTCTTCCTCCTCCTTTTTGTTCTCCACGATGTAATTGTCCCCCTCTTCCTCCTCCTCCTCTTTCAGTCGCACCAGCATGCTTTGAAGAGCAGCCTTCACCTCCTTCACCTCCACCTCCAGGGACTGTGCAGCTGGACTTAAGGAAAGACATTGGAATGTTCTGACCTTGCTTCTGCCCAACAACACACCCCATGCACCCTGAACCACACACACACACACACACACACACACAAAAGGACATTCCAGTAGATACACACACTCCAGAGTCTATAAGAGGTGATCCCCGATGGCTAATGATAATAGCAGCTCCAGAGAGACTAGAGACTGATGAAGTCATCAATCTTCCTCCACTGGGCCACCAAACCCTGATCACTGGTTCCCAATCATCAAGTCATACACAATTTAACTTCATTCAATTCACTATTCATGAGATCGTTTCAGCCACAGCGAGACCCACCCCTACAGACTCTGACATCTAAATCATTCATGAGGCCACAGAGAAAAGGACAGCGGCTGTGGTGGAAGGAATGTTTAACCTGCGCACAGTTCGCACAGACCCAGATGACTGTTTGGAGTGTCCATCTGAAGTGGTGAATCAAAGGGAAGCAGATGGAGCCCAGTGGCTCGTTTTGCTCTCAAAATGGACCCAGATTGTCCTCATTCATAATTAACCAGCCGGTAAAGAGCCTGTCATGAATACTGCATGTGTCTGCTGGAGACCAACTGGCAGCATGGGTCACATGCGTACAGACTCGCCCATATCAACATGATGCTTGTGGACAGAGTCTCTACATATCAACATGATGCTTGTGGACAGAGTCTCTACATATCAACATGATGTTTGTGGACAGAGTCTCTACATATCAACATGATGCTTGTGGACAGAGTCTCTACATATCAACATGATCTTTGTGGACAGAGTCTCTACATATCAACATGATGCTTGTGGACAGAGTCTCTACATATCAACATGATGCTTGTGGACAGAGTCTCTACATATCAACATGATGCTTGTGGACAGAGTCTCTACATATCAACATGATGCTTGTGGACAGAGTCTCTACATATCAACATGATGCTTGTGGACAGAGTCTCTACATATCAACATGATGCTTGTGGACAGAGTCTCTACATATCAACATGATGCTTGTGGACAGAGTCTCTACATATCAACATGATGCTTGTGGACAGAGTCTCTACATATCAACATGATGCTTGTGGACAGAGTCTCTACATATCAACATGATGCTTGTGGACAGAGTCTCTACATATCAACATGATGCTTGTGGACAGAGTCTCTACATATCAACATGATGCTTGTGGACAGAGTCTCTACATATCAACATGATGCTTGTGGACAGAGTCTCTACATATCAACATGATCTTTGTGGATAGAGTCTCTATATATCAACATGATCTTTGTGGACAGAGTCTCTACATATCAACATGATGTTTGTGGACAGAGTCTCTACATATCAACATGATCTTTGTGGACAGAGTCTCTATATATCAACATGATCTTTGTGGACAGAGTCTCTACATATCAACATGATGTTTGTGGACAGAGTCTCTACATATCAACATGATCTTTGTGGACAGAGTCTCTACATATCAACATGATCTTTGTGGACAGAGTCTCTACAGAGGCTGTCCGTCTCTCCTGTCTTCCAAACCTCGCTCACAGAGCAGTTTACTGATCGCTTGGTTTTCAGAAAGAGTGGCTTGGTCTCCTAGTCTCCATGGCAACCTCCCCATCCCTAACAACATCTTAAGTGAGCCAGGCGGAGAGTAAGAGGGCCTGTCCAGCCTCCTCACGTCTGCTACACACAGGAAGAGGACCACGAATGGCACGCTTCCACAGAGTCCACTTCAGACCTACACATGATCCACCTGACCGGCCTCAGGTCAGACCATGCCACCACACCAGACTGACCTCAGGTCAGACCATGCCACCACACCAGACTGACCTCAGGTCAGACCATGCCACCACACCAGACTGACCTCAGGTCAGACCATGCCACCACACCAGACTGACCTCAGGTCAGACCATGCCACCACACCAGACTGACCTCAGGTCAGACCATGCCACCACACCAGACTGACCTCAGGTCAGACCATGCCACCACACCAGACTGACCTCAGGTCAGACCATGCCACCACACCAGACTGACCTCAGGTCAGACCATGCCACCACACCAGACTGACCTCAGGTCAGACCATGCCACCACACCAGACTGACCTCAGGTCAGACCATGCCACCACACCAGACAGCCCAGGGGGAACACAGCACACACAGGAGCGCACGGCCAGGACCACAAGAGCTCTGAACCAAATCCTGGTTTTAAATACCTGGGACATGTAGTCACAGTAGTGTCCTGTATGTCCCAGAACACAAAAGCAGTCTGTCAGGTTAGGGTTAGTCTGTCAGGTTAGGGTTAGGGTTAGTCTGTCAGGTTAGGGTTAGGGTTAGTCTGTCAGGTTAGGGTTAGGGTTAGGGTTTAGGGTTAGGGTTAGGGTTAGACTAACCCTAACCCTAACCAAATCCTGGTTTTAAATACCTGGGACATGTAGTCACAGTAGTGTCCTGTATGTCCCAGAACACAAAAGCAGTCTGTCAGGTTAGGGTTAGTCTGTCAGGTTAGGGTTAGGGTTAGTCTGTCAGGTTAGGGTTAGGGTTAGTCTGTCAGGTTAGGGTTAGTCTGTCAGGTTAGGGTTAGGGTTAGTCTGTCAGGTTAGGGTTAGTCTGTCAGGTTAGGGTTAGTCTGTCTAGATCAGTTCTTCAACATCCAAATAGCACCTCCACATTCCTCATAATAAACTCTCACTATAGAAGGGAAGAAACTGGGTGAAAACTAGTCATCTATTTCCAATCATCTCACTAATTAACACAGAGTATAATGCATTGTCACATGTAATCAGTTTCAACAGTTTCATTTGAGTCATCATTATCTTGGATATTGTAATTTCCTTTTTGGGGAGGGAGGGAGGGAGGCAGGGAGAAAGGAAGGGAGGGAGAAAGGGAGGCAGGGAAAAAGGAAGGGAGGCAGGGAGAAAGGAAGGGAGGCAGGGAGGGAGGGAGGACATTAAGATATGACAGGAGAGGAGTCATTGTGGTGACATTCTACTATCTGCCCCAGCGATGGCCCTGTCTCTCTCTCTTAATCTCAGCCCATGGTGACTGGCAGCCCACATGAACAGCCCTCTTCTAACCTTGCCTGGACTATCTGCAGAGGATACGAGAAAGCTGAGGTAGAGAAAGAGAGAGGGAGGGCTAGAGGGAGTTCATAGTGTCAAAAATAACTGTTTAACAATCCGCTGAAGTTCAACTTTTTACACTCCTACATGTACCTGCGATGTTTGCAGAGTAAAGTACAGTAACTGGCATGTAACATCAGACATCATGAATACAGTATCTGCTCTTTTATGGACAAACATTGCCAGATGTTTGAAATGATCGGCGTTAAAAAGGATTCCTGTCGAATGTGCTGCATGTCTGTAGTGTATTTTTGTGATGTGAGGTCCAGTTACCAGCATGACACTAAAACAGGTAGTAGTCATTGTTATTGTTTACTTAAGTATGTCAGAGCTCATACTTCTTTGAGTGAAACAGTGGAGTCAGTACTTTCTGTACTTCTCCTTGAGTGAACGATGTGTGTCACTGTTATTATGCTATCGCACTGCTATCGCACTGCAATCGACTACGATCGCACTGCTATCGCACTGCGATCGCACTGCTATAGATTGTTACAATGTTGCTACACTGTTGTTTCACTGTTAGTGTTCAGGGTTTCCCACAGCACTTTTCAGTTAAGGCGGCTGCCTAAGCAATACTCGCCTGCCGCCTTAACTACGTGGTAATTTTTTTTTTTATAGCGATATCCGCCGTGTTACTGTCCTGTTTCCTCCCTCCATTCCAAAACGCCAGTCTCTCTTCTCTGCAGAACACATTAGTCTATCGCACTAAAGGCCCTTGCACACTGAGTCCCAAATTAGTATCCAAAATGTTCGCACGTAAAAAATAAATACGACCTCACGTTATGTCAATCGCGCTTGCACACTGCCTCCAAAACTTTCGTCCGTTAAAAAAAGTTCTGCGCAACTTCAGGATTGGATGGACCCAATATTTCCTATTTCTCGTAATTTATCTCTTTTTAATAAGAGAGAGGGCAACAAAACCATCCTCACTGCTTGACGAATCCATTTAGTATTTTTTCAGTTTTTTTTGTGCAAACGTTTAATAAATACGCATCAGACTCAGTGTGCAAGGTGTCTGCGTGACGAATTTTAGGCTGACGAATACGAAAAAAACATACGAACATTTCTGACTCAGTGTGCAAGGGCCTGTTGCAACTGTTGTTACACTACAGACAGACAAACAGTCAGACAGACAGGCAGGCAGGCAGGCAGGACAGACAGACACCAAGGTGACAGTGAGAGGATATGGGTGAGGGCCTGGTCTCGGCTGAGCAGGGCTGTCTGCAGGTCTTCCTCCAAGGTCATCAGTCTGTCACTAATGAGCTCACACTGTTCTGTCAGGTCTGCAGCCTCACTGCACCCATCCTGGGGGAGTTGAGGGGAGGGAGAGGGGAGAGAGAGCAGGGAGGGGAGAGAAGAGGGGGTGAGGGGAGGGAGAGAGGAGGGGGAGGTGGAACAATTGAAGGAAGAAGGGGAGAGAAAGCAACAAAAAGCTATAAGACACTGAAATACCATAGTAATTTCCCCTTCTGCAGCTACCATGATGAGATGAGCGTGTGTGCATGTGTGTGCATGCGTGTGCATGTGTGTGCATGTGTGTGCATGTGTGTGCAGGGGGAGGGGAGAGGTACGGGCTGGGAGGCTGGAGAGGCAGTAGGTATGGTTGGAGGGCAAACTGGACGATAATTAGAGCAAACCCCTCTGCGGACACGTTGCCCCAGTTCAATCACACACACACACACACACACACACACACACACACACACACACACACACACACAGAGGCCGTCTAGACTGACTCACCATTGCAGGTAGACACATGCTGCCCCTACATTGTGTGTGTGTGTGTGTGTGTGTGTGTGTGTGTGTGTGTGTGTGTGTGTGTGTGTGTGTGTGAGTGTGTGGTTGTCTGAGCTCTATTCTGGTACCTGGCCTGAAAAAATAACATGTTTTTATAGGGCGATGAAACAGTCAAACAAATGCTTTCCAACCAGAGAGGCACAGTCCTTAGGGTCTCTATTAGGGGAGATGTTCTCTCCCTCCAACAGAAAAAAGGAAATTGTGCCAAATATAAGTTCATTATAAAAAGTATTATTTAATTATTTGACCAAGGAACACTTAAAATAAGTTAGTTTTTAAATACAATTCTGTGAAGTTGGTACAGTATGTTCAACAACTCATAAAGATACACTAGTCAATCACCTCACACACACACACACACACACACACACACGCCTGCCATGTTCTGTAGAGAACAAACAGCTGCAAGCGTGAATCCCAACACACACCAGCACCCGCAGAGATGCATCACTACATTGTGCTTCACCCAGCACATGCTAACTGCACTACTTACCTTCATCCAGGCTGCAGCTAAGCCCTGACTAGTGTTTAGCCTCAGGTCTTTGGCACACAGCTATATAGAAAGCTACGAAGCTAGAGGACATTTATCAGAGCAATCAGCATTCCACATGTTCTCCCCCGTAAAGAACTAGTGAGCATGCAAGCTGCAGGCCCCTGCTGCAGGGCCCTGGGTGCTGCTGGGACTGCAGCTGCACGGACCAGATGGGCCCAAATATTGATTGTGAAGCTCAGTGTTAGGGGTCATATTTAAACTGGGGTCATGTTCACCAGGTCTCAGAGCCCTGGATGAGCCTGGTGTTGATCCAATACTCCAATTCCCAGACTGCACCAGTGTATCTACAATTGAGACCTAATGACTCCAGACATACCTCTGGGTGATTATCCTCCATGCTGAACAAAAACTCCTCCAATTTCTGAAAAACAAAACAACAAAAAACATATTTTTTTTGTCACACAGTGATAAATGCCCTCATGAATTATTGAAAATGCAATTATTCCTTCTGTGTACTGTACGTATGCAGTCTCATCATTTTGAGTCCTGGGTAATTATTCATCACCAGAATTGACAAGAGGAAAATGAATGAACTTGCCCTCGCATTGTGCTCTTTATTTTGCATTCACAACCTGGTGTTAATTCTGTACTACAAGAACAAGTAATTACCTTATGAAAGTCTAGCATTGTTTATGGTTTTAGGCTAAACAGAAAAACACATTTAGCAGAAATAATGATCTTGTTCTTAATGAAATGTTTATAAGAAATAAAAGGACCTTTAATGACCTTGTCTGGCTTGCCAGAAGTAACAAGGCACTTCAGAATCCCAGTGATTTGTTGTGTGGTTCGGTTGGTTCGGAGTGTGTGTGTGTGTGTGTGGAGGAGTTGGAGAGTGGTACAGGTGGTCTAGTTGGAGGAGAAAGGAAGAGGTGATGCCTCACCTTTATCCTGGGGACAGTTTAGAAGGAGAAGCCAGGCTTCAGAGACAGAACAGACAGCACAGGGAAACAGAAAGAAAAGAAATTCATGCAGGTCTTAGATTCCTGGGTATAGGAAGACCCAGACAAGGTTAGTCTCTGTAGTCGCTAGGAAGGCATGCTGCCGACAGGCGCAGGAACAGTTATTGGTAGACAACAAAAGAAGATGAGTATGAAAGTATTAATTAGAAAACATGCATGTTTCTAGAGAGTGTTTGTTATTGTCTCCGTTTAAGCACATCTTTTTATGAAACCATGACGGATGTGAATCCACTGTGGTGGTAGAAATGTTGCCTTTAAACAAGCAACTGAAACCCTGCTCTCCTCAGAGACTTTTCATAAACTAGGAGGAGTCAGGTGGCTGAGGAGGAGGTGAGGAGAGGCTGGGGGAGGAGAGGCTGGGTGGAGGAGAAGATGGGAGGCTGGGTGGAGGAGAGGCTGGGTGGAGGAGAGGATGGGAGGCTGGGTGGAGGAGAGGCTGGGTGGAGGAGAGGCTGGGTGGCTGGGTGAGAAGAGGCTGGGGGAGGAGAGGCTGGGGGAGGAGAGGCTGGGGGATGAGAGGCTGGGGGAGGAGAGGCTGGGGGAGGAGAGGCTGGGGGAGGAGAGGCTGGGGGAGGAGAGGCTGGGGTGGAGGACAGGCTGGGTGGGTCAGGTCCTGGAGAATCTGTGGTCACTCTGGGAGAAACCAGCCCAGAACACAAACGGCTGCTTACTGAGGGCCTCATGGACTAACGCTTTTGCGCCCACTTAAGACATATTTGTTTCGCAATTTGCGCGTAAAAGCATGGCGAGGTATGTACAAACATGCCGCACTGACGGAAAAGCGCAGACTGCCTGTCGCGGGAACTGAAAATGGCAAATTGCGCATTCCCGAGTCATGCATATGCATTTACGGGAGGGTCAAGGGGAGTTCCCAAAAAGAGATGGGAGATGCGTAAAGTGGCCTAATTATGTATTCCGCGGTATGTACAGAAACCGCACGTGAAAGCGTGCTTCCATTTTGCGGTGAAAATTATCCGCCTTTTAAAAGCAGGCGTAAACCAGGATGTGCATATGCCTCCTCGTGAAATGGCAGCCGTAACCTGAGCAAGACGAAAACATAAATCCTTTGGCCTTTGCCACAAGGATCACACTTTCTGAGTTGAATGAACACGAAATCATTACGCGTTACAGATTAAGCAGCCATGCAATATTAAAGTTACATGAAGAAATCAAAGATGACATCGAATCTCCGACTCAGCGTTCACATTCAATTCCAGCAGTTGTTAAACTCCTCGCTACATTACAAATATTGGCATCATGATCATTTCAAACAGTCATCGCTGTTTCGTCTTTGGTGGCTGATCCATTATAGAAAGAGAGGAGGCCCATTCTATTACGCGTTTAAATGTTCGCAATGTGCGGTATAGTGGGCGAAGAGTTGCGCTGTTTACCCGATGACCTGCGGGTTTAGTAAATACGACGTAAACTGTCACAGCGTGCGCAATCTGCGGGTTGCCCATGGCGCTAATAATGCTACGTTTGCGAATGTATGTACATGAGGCCCTGAGACACACAAATATCTTTCCAGGGAGGGGAGTCACTTTGGTATCCAAGACTGTTTCTAAAGTGAGCTTCTTTATCTCCAGTAGGAGGAAGACACACCCAGAGCAGAAATGGATTCCCCACAGATCCCCAGCCCCCCTGACCACCTGCTCTAACAGCTGCAGGGCCCAACACTCTGAGCTCTGGGGTGAGACTGGACCACATGAATGATATCACGCTATGATACAAGCTGATGAGAATTCCAGTCAATACTAGCCACATTCCCTAAACTATAAGTATGGTCTTTCAAGAACAATACAGCTCAAAAGAGTTGTGCCAATATCAGTATCTGAGTTGGTATAAATAAGCAAAGAACTACTACAAATACAGATTCTTTTTCCCCAAACGACATTCCAAATCCATTTGAATGCTGTTTGTAAGTCACTGGCACTACATAGCTACATATGAACCCTCCATACTAACCACATCAACCACAGTATGTCATCACAGCTTTTGGAAACATGGCTGCCGTTGTTACCTTGGTGAACTCAGAGTTCTGCAGGTTGGCGTCGGGGCCCCAGCGCCCCCCCAGAGCGGTGAGCATGGCGCAGTCCTGCTCCTGTTTGGAGCCCTGCTGGGCGGGCCGGTCCACCATGGCGGGGGGGTCCTCTCCCTCCAGCCCGCTGCATGCAGGGCTGCGGAGCTGGATGCCTCGTAGGAGCAGGTGACAAGCCTCCAGGTCAGCTTCCCACACGCGCTCCAGCACGGGACAGACACAGCTATGCAGAGACACACACACACACACACATCAGGATAGCAGCATGGGACAGACACAGCTATGCAGAGACACACGCACACACACACACACATCAGGATAGCAGCATGGGACAGACACAGCTATGCAGAGACACACGCACACACACACACACATCAGGATAGCAGCATGGGACAGACACAGCTATGCAGAGACACACGCACACACACACACACATCAGGATAGCAGCATGGGACAGACACAGCTATGCAGAGACACACGCACACACACACACACATCAGGATAGCAGCATGGGACAGACACAGCTATGCAGAGACACACACACACACACACATACATCAGGACAGCAGCACATATACTACAGACAGTGTGAGGACATTCTACTACTGATGCTGCTGTGGTAATGGGTCCCAGTAGCAGTGCTCTTCTCTCTCAGCACAACATGAAAGAAGAACTCAAACTGGAAACCCAAAAGGTTCTACTTTCACAGACTCCCACACAAAATAAAGAAATGGTCTCTCTTATAGACTCAAGGATGAACACGCAGCGAGACTTGCGTTTCCTTCAAAGAGACGTTCTTCAAAGAGAAGCAGTGAGGTGAGAGCCAGGGCCTGTTCACAGTTGGGAGTCTGGGAGAGGGGGGAGGTGCTGGAGGGAGCAAGAGGACTTCTGCTCGTTCTCATCTCTTCCACTCTCTGACCCCCCTGATCAGGTCCTCCTGACCAGAGAGGCAGACTGGGCAGTAGAACTCTCTAGAGACCAGGACCAGTGAGGCAGACTGGGCAGTAGAACTCTCTAGAGACCAGGACCAGTGAGGCAGACTGGGCAGTAGAACTCTCTAGAGACCAGGACCAGTGAGGCAGACTGGGCAGTAGAACTCTCTAGAGACCAGGACCAGTGAGGCAGACTGGGCAGTAGAACTCTCTAGAGACCAGGACCAGAGAGGCAGACTGGGCAGTAGAACTCTCTAGAGACCAGGACCAGAGAGGCAGACTGGGCAGTAGAACTCTCTAGAGACCAGGACCAGTGAGGCAGACTGGGCAGTAGAACTCTCTAGAGACCAGGACCAGTGAGGCAGACTGGGCAGTAGAACTCTCACTGGGCTCAGCTGGTCACCAAGCCCACTTCCTACGCCATGATTATAATCGGAAAGAACCATTGCAACAAGAAGCTATTTCAGCAATTGTTTTTTCTGCTGAAGTTGAATACAAGGCCATTCTCTCTGCTGGATTTAAGTGGATACCAAAATAATGGGTGTGAAAATGCTGTTTCAATCAAGAGCGCCCTCACATTACTGCCTGCCTGTCTGCCTGCCTGCCTGCCTGCCTGCCTGCCTGCCTGCCTGCCTGCCTGCCTGCCTGCCTGCCTGTCTGTCTGTCTGTCTGTCTGCCTGCCTGTCATCAGTCAGTGGAGTTGCTGTCATAAACCCTCAGTGTCCCTGAACGATTCAAAGGAAACAGCAAAACAAGCGCCCAGACATTCACAAACAACGAGTAGCATCAAAACACAGGGTGGGTGATGTCCTGGGTTAATAGGTGCCCCCTCCCCGCCTGTCTGACAGGGGCAGGGTGTGGGCATACCTCGGTGCTGGTGGTCCAGTAATGAGGAGGAGGTGGGCTTGTACAAAACTGCCGTGTCAGACAATCTGTCTCTCTCCCCCAAACACTCCTCCCTCACGGACAAAGCTCTCTCTCTCTCTCGATCTCCCTCTCGATCTCCCTCTCCTTCACGTTCTCCTCTCCCCCTCTGAGTGTAGGATTCTTCATCGTGGTGATCAGAGCGACGGTCCTGAACCCTGTAATATAGGAGCCACCAGAGGGACCAGGAGACCAAGTCACCTTCAGACCAGCGAGAAAAGATCTACTGGTGACAACACCACTTCCAGTAAGAAGCTTCTATCGTCTTTATCGTGACACTGAGTTAGCACCCACGGAGGATTGGTGTTACTACAGCATAAGCACTGTGTGTTGTTTCCTTCGGTTTACCGAGTTAAGACGGAGTGGCAGCCCAGCAAAGTGTGCGGTTCGGTACCAGGGGAGGGTTCCTCTGCCGCGGTGAGGCTTTCTGCTTATCAGCACCACATTCCCCCAGGCCGCTACAGAGTTTAGAAAGTTCACATGAACCACAGCAGGTAGAAGCCAGGCTCGCAGGAAACTATTGGGTGATTTGGTCATAAGTCCTGTTCCATGAAGCTTTTAACACGACAAACTCACAAGAAAAGAAGTATATAGACAGAGAGGAGAGATTTCCCTCACAAACTTCTACACTGTATTCAACCCTTTCCAAGCTGAACGCTGATCTGAGTCACATACTCTATATCCGGCGGCATAGTCTGGGATGTGTAAGCCTTAGCTTCCTGTCTAGTTCTATAGAAAGAAGGAGATAATTGCTTTTTTAACGCTGTCCGTCTCTAAGGAAACCAGACATTTCACAAGTGCGTGAGCTAGACCAGTCGTCCCCCCCCCCCCGGCAGTCCATCAGAGCAGCATTAGAGCTATATTAGACTTCATTTGAGGGTAATTTTCCTTCTCCAGGGTGGCGTGGCGCTGTGGTCTCCAGGAGAGGGAGTCTCCAGTGACTGACAGCAGATGAGCAGAAACAGACGAGTGATAAAGGAGCGAGTGTGTCTGGATGTGGCCTGATGCCCATTCAATTACCTCAAACACAGAAGGCAGTACCACCAACCCTACAGTCCCACTGAGCTAAGCTAGAACTGGCATCCTCGTTGGCCCTGGCTCTCTCACCTGGGCCCAGCTACAGGGGCTCTCACCTGGGCCCAGCTACAGGGGCTCTCACCTGGGCCCAGCTACAGGGGCTCTCACCTGGGCCCAGCTACAGGGGCTCTCACCTGGGCCCAGCTACAGGGGCTGAAAGGTGAGCTGGCTGTCTATGGAAGCTGCTTCATTACTGAACCATCAGAAGCCAATCTGAAACATTGCTAGGCAGCGGGGGATGAGAAGGAAAACTGAAGGGCAGGCCAGGTTTACTCTAAAGACAAACCCACAACCCACCCAGACAGACAGACAGACAGACCCCACAGAGACAGGTGAGCGAAAGAAAGAGGGGGGAAAGAGGAGACAGGATAACTGAGTGAGAGACAGAGAGAACACAAAGAGGGAGTGGAGGAGACCACATGGGGCTGAGACAGAGGAAAGAGATAGGAGAAAGAAAACCAAGAGAAAAGAGATATGAGACTACCCTCGTACCTGTGCACTCTGTCCTCCAGTAGCCTGATGTACTTCAGAGCGTTCTCTTTCAGACTGCGTTCTGCAGGGGGGGGGGGGGGGGCACATACACTTCAATTAACACTCACTACTCACTTACCACACAGACGGGAGGGTCTCCTAGCAACAAACCATTGCTGCAAATGCCCAGCTGAGTATTATCCATACTGTAGAGGACAGTATGGGGAGGCGTCATTACCTCTGAGGTCTGCTTTTATTGTGTTGAGACACTAAAGCACTGCTCATGCTGGTGTGTGAATGCAGGCTGTGGGTGTGTGTGTGTGTGTGTGGGGGGGGGTGTTAAAGATGTGAATTAGCAAAGACCCCCTCAGAGAGAAGAACTGCATGGTGAATGTCTTTCTGTACGCTGGAGGGAGAAAGAGGGAGGGAGAGAGAGGGAAGGAGAGAGAGGGAGGGAGAGAGAGGGAGGGAGAGGGAGGGTGTGTTGTTTGGCCCCCAAGACAGTGTTCACACCAGCCTGAAGTCTGAGATATGGGAACGGCATTCTTCAGGAAGCAGGGGAGGGAAAATTGGTATTCATTAGGCTCATGTTTGAAACATGATATCGGGGTCCTTGAAACTACATCCACACGATCTCTCTCACACACACACACACACACATGAATGCCAGCCCTATGTAATCAAAGTCTGTTCAGTTAAATACACTCATACAAAACATATCACACACACGGTGGCTACATGTTAACAATATCTTCCCGTAACACACAAAAGGCTCTTTGCTCTGATTCGCTCACAGTACTTCCTACACAAATACTAGCAGGAAGCTGTCCTGAATGCGAGCGTGTCATTTCAGACGGCACCAAGGCTTGCTGGGATGTCTGGAGGGCTGGTATCATACGCCTGCTATGCTGCAGGTGCAGCAGATAGGTCACTGAGGGAATCAGGTGGCTGAGCGGTTAGGGAATTGGGCTTGTAATCTGAAGGTCGCCAGTTCGATTCCCGGCCGTGCAAAATGACATTGTGTCCTTGGGCAAGGCACTTCACCCTACTTGCCTTGGGGGAATGTCCCTGTACTTAAGTACACATACATGTAAGTCGCTCTGGATAAGAGCGTCTGCTAAATGTAAATGATCACCTGTTGTTTCCATGGGAGATCTCTTCCCTCACGAGCCAGGACCAGGACTGGCTCAGGACCAGACACACTGAGGACTGAGAGCTGGTCTGATCTGTGCTGGTCTGATCTGTGCTGGTCTGGTCTGTGCTGGTCTGGTCTGTGCTGGTCTGTGCTGGTCTGTGCTGGTCTGGTCTGTGCTGGTCTGTGCTGGTCTGGTCTGTGCTGGTCTGTGCTGGTCTGTGCTGGTCTGGTCTGTGCTGGTCTGTGCTGGTCTGTGCTGGTCTGGTCTGTGCTGGTCTGGTCTGTGCTGGTCTGTGCTGGTCTGTGCTGGTCTGGTCTGTGCTGGTCTGTGCTGGTCTGTGCTGGTCTGTGCTGGTCTGGTCTGTGCTGGTCTGTGCTGGTCTGTGCTGGTCTGTGCTGGTCTGGTCTGTGCTGGTCTGTGCTGGTCTGTGCTGGTCTGGTCTGTGCTGGTCTGTGCTGGTCTGTGCTGGTCTGGTCTGTGCTGGTCTGTGCTGGTCTGTGCTGGTCTGTGCTGGTCTGTGCTGGTCTGGTCTGTGCTGGTCTGTGCTGGTCTGTGCTGGTCTGGTCTGTGCTGGTCTGTGCTGGTCTGTGCTGGTCTGTGCTGGTCTGGTCTGTGCTGGTCTGGTCTGGTCTGGTCTGTGCTGGTCTGGTCTGGTCTGGTCTGTGCTGGTCTGTGCTGGTCTGTGCTGGTCTGGTCTGGTCTGGTCTGTGCTGGTCTGTGCTGGTCTGTGCTGGTCTGTGCTGGTCTGTGCTGGTCTGTGCTGGTCTGTGCTGGTCTGGTCTGTGCTGGTCTGGTCTGGTCTGTGCTGGTCTGGTCTGGTCTGTGCTGGTCTGTGCTGGTCTGTGCTGGTCTGTGCTGGTCTGGTCTGTGCTGGTCTGTGCTGGTCTGGTCTGTGCTGGTCTGGTCTGTGCTGGTCTGTGCTGGTCTGGTCTGGTCTGTGCTGGTCTGGTCTGGTCTGTGCTGGTCTGTGCTGGTCTGTGCTGGTCTGGTCTGTGCTGGTCTGGTCTGTGCTGGTCTGGTCTGTGCTGGTCTGTGCTGGTCTGTGCTGGTCTGGTCTGTGCTGGTCTGTGCTGGTCTGGTCTGTGCTGGTCTGGTCTGTGCTGGTCTGTGCTGGTCTGTGCTGGTCTGTGCTGGTCTGTGCTGGTCTGGCCCCGTCAGATGAAAGGTGTCAGACAAGGCTCCAATCTGAGTTTGTCCTTCTCCTCTTTGTCAAATCTGACATCTCAAACCAAGAGGGTTCAGAGACTACCATTAGAAATGTAACCATAAACCACCATTCATAATCTACCCAGGCAGATATGACAATCCAGTACTGAGGGCTGTCCACAGCAACTTTGCAACACATTTATAAAGACACAGCTAGGCTCTTCCTGGAACATGTCAACTTCCTTTTAGTCTGTAGGAGACTGTTGCTGTTGGCAGGAACTGAGCATAAAATCTGCATTCAAAAATTAGTGGAGAAAAGAGCCACTCATTTAATGGACAATCCATAATGCATGTGAGGGTTCATCATCCTGTTCCACTCAAAATCCACTGATTTGCAAATTCATGAGCCTCGTTTTCCTTCTGTCAAAAAAGATAAACTCTCCATGACTCTCTGATCACACTACCCTTGACGTAACCCAATCACACAGGGAAATACAGGTTCTACTGACCTCCGATGGGAAACAAAGAGCAGATAAACATGAGCTGGCAGATCTGTCTGATATCCAGGCTATAATGAGAGTTCATGGGCTTCAACGATGGCAAAGTGATTGTCCTGCTCGCACTCCGACAGTATTTATTCATCTCTGTAACCGCAAGTGAGTAACGCATCGATACTTTCATCAGCTTGTAATGATGAAGAACACAATAAAAGCCAAGACTCCAACGAGGACCCGCGTTGTGCCGGCATGGCGTTCTGAAACAGGAGAATGATAACCAGGAAGAGAAACGACTGGGGAAGGTGAAGAGTTGCTATATCTAGCAACATTGTTGCTACATTGGCAACACTGTTTAACCAAAAGTATTAACCAATACTATTGACAATAGTATTAACCAATACTATTAACCAATAGTATTAACCAGTTCCACAGTTCCACAGTTATATGAGCCTCCCTCTAAGCAGGAGCGGTCCGTTGGAGAAGGCGCAGTGGCAGAAGGCTGTCTGGTGAGAACCCCCGCTGCCTGCGCTTCCATCTCCACCTCAGGCCTCACAAAGAACCCAGGTTATTGCTGCGACTTCAGACAACGCTGCATGAGCACACCATACATAATGCAACGTGCTTTTCCTCCCAAAAATGGGGAAATACACTCAAAAGTACACATTATTTTCAATCCTCAGCCGTGAAATTGTACCGCCATCAAAGTACACTTTACCGAGTGTTAAAATACTCTGTAGAAAAGTGAGTGAGATTTTCCTCACTGTCTCTAACGTGTAAATGAGAAGGCTGCAGTCACTCAGCCTCCGGCAGCATTACTTACTTTTCTGATGATTGAATCTGGCTCAACATTAAGAGACAAGGCGAGGAGAGTTCCCCCAAAAGCACAGTCCTAAAAGCCTTTCACAAAGCTTCCCCCCTCATCTCTCTCTACCCCCCCTTCCCATCTCTCCCTCCTCCCATCTCTCCCTCCTCCCATCTATCCCTCCCGCTCATCTCTCTCCCCATCTCTCTCCCTCCCAACTCAGTACACCACCTGCACGCATTCTCTGCTCTACTTACCTCTCATCTAATTATATCCTCGGAAAGCTCTAGAAAGACTCCAGCTACCACACAGTAAGAGCACTTTCCTGTGAGTACGGCCATCCCAACACATCTCCTAGCTCCCTGTTCAGAGAGAGATGCATTCAGGTTCATCATGCAGGCGGTTGTGTGGGTGTGCTTTCGTTGTTAGGGTTCATTACTGGGGCCTCGTCTGTCTGTTAGTGCCTGTGTATCTGCAGTCACACAGTGTGTGTTAGTGCCTGTGTATCTGCAGTCACACAGTGTGTGTTAGTGCCTGTGTATCTGCAGTCACACAGACCGACAGTGTGTGTTAGTGCCTGTGTATCTGCAGTCACACAGACCGACAGTGTGTGTTAGTGCCTGTGTATCTGCAGTCACACAGACCGACAGTGTGTGTTAGTGCCTGTGTATCTGCAGTCACACAGACCGACACTGTGTGTTAGTGCCTGTGTATCTGCAGTCACACAGACCGACAGGGCGAGCGATATGAAAATCACGCTCCCTGATCTAAGTTTAAAGTTTAGACTTGATGACAGTCCATGTTCACACGTCTTGACCAGATGATTATCAAAGTTGGGTAACGTTACTTTTTAAAGTAACTAATTACAGTTACTAGTTACATTTCTTGTAAACTAACTAGTTACGTTAGTTACTTGCTGTAGAGAGTAAGGCGTTAAGTTACTTTTGCATTACATTAAGAAAAGTCTTATTTCTAAGACAATTCACCTTTGTCACTCTTATGCCCAGAAGGCACATTATATGGGTTGACCTCAGCAATAGCACATATTTTACAGAATAGTGTCACTTTCAAATAACATGATCAATACTCATTATACAGCAAAACGGATCAAGGTAATAATCCACCATAATGAAAAGCAATATTTGCATGAAGTTCTTTGAAACAAGAAACTCTTTAATCAATAAATAATTTTGTAAAATGCCAGGCAGAAGTCTCGTAGTTAGCTAGCTCTACAATTTACCAGGGCTAAGTATGAATCTAGGAGCAAAACGAAGCTAAGCTATAGCTAGGTATATGGTAGCAAACTGGTGTTCACTTCACTTATATCCTGAACCAGACTTTACTTACTGTAATACATGGGCGTATCTAGCCCTATTTTGCTGGAGCCCCCCCCCAATAGTTACATTAGCCCCCCTAAATATTTGTAATAAAATAAAAAATCTTCATATTTTAAATCTAAATGTGTTCATTTCCCTTTCTAAACCCCACTAGAGGACACTTTTTAAAATGATATTTTCAAAAATGTCTTCTGGGAGAACATGCCCCCAGACCCCCCTAGTTTTGCCGGGACACAGGAAAAATAATAGGTTTTATCTAGGGGCTTAGCCCCCCCCAAAAGTGGGAACCTAGATTTGCCACTGCTGTAATATAATCCTAAAACCGCTGCAACGATATAGCGACGCATCACACAAGCTTAAGTTCAAATACATTATTTAATGTGACATTAGGCCTACGGTACATGCAAGTCTTAAATAACTATTTCGCTGGTCGGCTCCATGACGCCGGGTAAGTTGGGCTCGTGAGACTGCGCACCAAATGAACGAAGGGGAACCCACCTGTCTAGCATTTTCGTAGGTACCTAGGTAAAAAAAAGGCGAAAAGTAGCCTCAACTTTCCTGGACTGAGCTACATGCTGAGAGCTTGCAACCAAAAGACTAACTTGAGTAACGCGTTACTTTTTTGAACAAGGAACTAGTAACGGATTCATTCAATTAAATAAGTAACGCATTAAGTTACTTGTTACCTAACAAAAGTAGTCTGACTACTGTAACGCGTTACACCCCATAGAGTTAATATGGTTACACCCAACACTGATGATTATGACCTTGAGAGGTGGCAGTGGGATCACAGCTCTATTACTGAACTGACAGACTGAATGACACCCGATATGGGACACCTGCTAGTACACCCTCATACAAACACCTCATATTTAGTCTCAATCTCACAAGCATGTGACTGTCATCACACTGTCCAACAGAGAGCAGGTCATGAAGGAAACGTCTGTCCTCCAGCCAGCCATGCAGGACAGAGTCCCTCACATCCTGCGTAGCTTAATGACATCACATCCTGTGTAGCTTACTGACATCACATCCTGGGTAGCTTAATGACATCACATCCTGCGTAGCTTAATGACATCACATCCTGGGTAGCTTAATGACATCACATCCTGCGTAGCTTAATGACATCACATCCTGGGTAGCTTAATGACATCACATCCTGCATAGCTTAATGACATCACATCCTGGGTAGCTTAATGACATCATATCCTGGGTAGCTTAATGACATCACATCCTGCGTAGCTTAATGACATCAGTTAAGATCAGATCCCAGATAATGTGACGTTTGTCCTGGACCAACAGCCAAAGCCTGCTGGGAGGCAGTGCATGGACGCTATCCCATCATGCACCACAGCACAGAGGTGACATTGGAGGCGTCTGCTGCGCAGGAGGGGGAGGGGAGCATCAAACAAGATGCTTTCCCTGCACACTGCCAAAACAAACTAGTCAAAGCAATGCTGAGGGTGATTCGCTTGGACAGTTTGTAATATTCAAGTGTACATATTTAATATCATGCCACCGGTACAGTTCAGAATACTGCCATCCTAGGGATGCCTGGTCCAGCGGCAAAACCGGAATATTAGCAGAATATGGAAACTGCCATCAGCGGTTTACACTCATCAACATACACTTATCCGCACCCTGGTGCTGCATATCATGAACACGGCCGAATCCTGGGGGGTCATTTAGTCTTTTTTTATATGTCGTCAATTATTTATCTGTGCATTTAGTCTCTGTGGTCATCTCTCCAGGGGAATCATGATGCTATCAGTTAGCATTAAAGCTGCCTTTGTCAAAGGAGAGAGTGAAAGGTATGAGTAGGCTACCAGTTCATATCACCAGGCCAACAAGGAGCGACTGCTGAACTGAACATAGTGTTGACAGTCCGGACGTCCACCGTTGAGTATTGGACGTCCACTGTTGAGTATGAACTCTACTTCATGCTAATGACCATTTCTCTGTTAGCTGAAGCTGCCAACAGGAACATAGATCTTTTCAAACAATAGCTATTGTCCTAGTTAATCTGGGAGTGATATTTTTTGTAAGTTAAAACCAAAGGTGCGCTAACTTGGCTTTGAACCTGACAAGCCATACCACCCCCCTCCAGCTAAATACATGCTAATGCATTCTACATAGCGGTGAAGCTATCAGTTTCAACTAGCGTGCGCCAGCCCCTTATTACCCAACGGGGTGACAGTTTAATGAGACCCCAGCGTCGTGTCAGACAGCCATTGTGGTATTCAGCCTGTAGTATTGTGTTCGCCTACTTTGTGCACTTTAGCTCGGCGCACAACCCCTCATTAACTCACCAGCTCTCCCCACACAGTGACGCCAACCCACCTGAATCCAAGGCCTTTTGTTTCAGAGGAATGTGAGCGTGTCACGTTAACCACGCTAGCTCCCCCCGCTCCCGGCAGTGCTGGCGACACCGCTGTCAGACCCTGGCCTACCTCAGGCTGAAGTCATGAGGTGTGGCGTTAGCTGGGCTTAGTGCAGCCGAGGTGAACTGCTAAACTCAGTCCTCCTCAGTATAAGTACTGTCCACCCGTGGCAGCTAGCTTATCGGTGGCGTAACTTGGTGTTTTATTAGAACATAAACAGCTGAAAGGATTCTGTAACCAGACCAGACCCCCCCCATAAACAAATGACTCTCACAGCCTGTTCTAACAGAACTAACAGAACAGTGACCCCTAGTGGTACTTGATTTATGACAGCTCTTTCCCATCTGCAATGACAAAAACCCAAGCTCAGTCTTGGAGCATGTACAGTAGGAGTGTGGATGGGAAAAAGACACGTAACCACTTAACCTAACTAAGGGTCATGTCCACTGGGCCACGCCCACATCTCTGACATCATGCTCTGGGACTAGATGTCACTTGTTCTTAAAGTAGGCTTGACTGACTGGAATGTCAAGTCACTCCGAACAAACGATTATTCAATACCACGCTGGATTAAAATGTCATCTGAAAAACATGTTACATGCAGTGCCCACGCAACACAAGGCCTACCGGCCCTGAAACGGGTGACGAAACCATGGCTCAGAATGGATCCTGTTGTCGAGGACAATCTGGTTGTTCCAGTAGATCACATCTAGTCTAACCTGGGGGTGGCAGCACAGGCCTCGGACCCTGTCCTCCAGCCAAGCCTCACTATCCTGGGCTTGTCACTTCCCTGCCTCCCCCTCCAGGTTCAAACATCAGAGAGCGAAGTGACCTTTTTTAGATATGTGGCTGTGACAAATGCACTGAGGATGGTAGCAGTGCAGCTGGTGCTGTCAAGACCCATTTATCTCTCTGCACATACGATCACCAGGAGGCCAGACCATCAAAAGCCTCCAAATGTGCCTTTCTAGCTGCAAACATCCTCTTCAATGGAGGGGGAGTCATGCACACACACACACGCACACACACACACACACACACACACACACACACACACACACACACACACACACAGCCATGGGGCCCCACTGTCCTAGCGAGGAGGTAATTGGACACTTCACACAATCCGAAGCTGGTCTGCTTCCTCTCCTGATGCGTCGTGTGAAGGCCCGGCAGACAGCCTCTCTTCTCCACCGGAGGATTTTCATCTTTAATTGACGCCAGGAGCCGAAAGCAACAGAGAATCATTCCTTCAAAGACTTCCTCCTCCTGGCCTCTTGTCATGCTCAGGATTCCTCAGGATCAGTGTTGTAATGGGTAAAGGCAGCTGCCGGTTAATGACAGGTGCTTTATGAAAAACACTACATGTCTAAATGTTAAAAAATGTATGTATGCATGTATGTGTGTGTATATAAACAAGTAACAATTAGTGAGAAATACACCCAGCTAGCGTCTGGTCAGGATTGACCCCTAAACACAGACAACCCAGCTGTCTCTGTTGGGACATCCAGGAGTGTGTCCACCCCAGGGGAGGCTTGCCGTGTTGTGACCCGCTCCAGACTCACCGTGCTGGGCCACGCTCTCCTCCAGCTCCTGCTTCAGCTGCTGCTGCTGCTCCTTCATCCTGGCCAGCTCCTGGCTGTTCCCGGCGCTCAGGCTGTGGAGCCTCTTGGCTAGGCCTTCCAGACGCTCCCTCTCAGCGTACACCCCCCTCATCTCAGCCTTCAGCTCCCTGGCGCTGCTGAAGTCATTACCTGGAACCAGACAGCAGGCGCTTCAGTTATGCAGGACTCTGAAGACGGGACTGGTTGGTTAAAGGCTTGATTAGTTGTGTCTGATGTGAGGTGAATCAGGTAGATGAAGGAGCAGATCTGATTATACCTCCACCCAGCTTATAAGCCCTGCTGTTTTTTACTGTTTGTCATATAGCATGTTGCCAATGTCAAAGGCACATTTATATTTAATGGCAATTTAATGGACAATAAGGTTTTTCTTATGTTCTAGTTTGATTGGTTGGAGGAAGTGAGTCAGGTGGCTGAGCGGTTAGGGATTCGGGCTCGTAATCAGAAGGTTACCGGTTAGATTCCCGGCTGTGCCAATGACGTTGTGTCCTTGGGCAAGGCACTTCACCCTACTTGCCTCGGGGGAATGTCCCTGTACTTACTGTAAGTGGCTCTGGATAAGAGCGTCTGCTAAATGAATAAATGTAAGTGATGTCAGTCACCTGACACGGCGGCCAGCTTGGCTTCGTGGAGGGCCAGGAGCTGAGTCTCTGTCTCGCTCACCTTCCTCCTCAAACTGGCCCCCAGCCTCTGACTCATCACCACCTGAGGATGGGGAGGGGAGAGAGAAGGGGAGGCAGTCAGGTCTCCAGTCAAATGGCCCTGGTGAGCCTGACTCATTATCTCTGCTACTTTCAAATTCCTTTGTTTTGCTGTCATTCTCATTATACTTTTGTTCTTATGTCTGCTCTTTCTTCAGAGGACACCAGAAAGAGACTGATGATGGGATACCTTGTTCCTAACCTTTAGAGAGACAGAGAGGCACTCCTTTCATGAGGTGAGACAAAGGAAATGAGAAATCTCCATAAAAGATGGCAGCAGAATGTCAGAGAAGAGAGAGGTTCGGAAGGTCAGTGGGCTGAAGGGAGGTGTGTGTGTGTGTACATATACATGTGTGTGTGCGCGTGTGTATGCATGTACATACAGGATGTGTGTGTGTGTGTGACATTGCCCACCCACATTCTGACTCATCAACCTGTTCAGTGCATAACCTCCGGACAGTCCTTCATATGACACAGTTGTTCTTCTGTGAAAGCGTTCTGTCTTCAAAGAGCCTGCGGTCTCCCTCAGATCTCACACAGAACTGTGTTAAACAGGGGGGTCTCAGGGAAGAGCTCATCTCAACAGGCTTCCTTTGTACTGAATAGAGAACAAGTGTTGCTTTGAAACACACACCCATATTCTCATGTGAACCAGCGTACAAGCCAAACCTTCAAAGTCGTTCAAAAAACAAACTTGGTCAAGAAAAACATGTTGTGCGTCCGTTTCCTCCACAGAGAATAACAGTTCTGCTCCAGAAAAGGACTGTTTCTGAGAGTGCTGTGCTCCTGTTAAACCCTCCAGAGCTTCAGCATGATACAGCATCACACACACGTGACGATGGCTTTCTGGAGGGCAATGTGACATTGTGGTCCCCCCCCCCCCTGCTGCACCTCCCTTCCCCCATCCCCCCATCCCTCCCTCCCTTCATCCCTCCCTCCCTTAATCCCTCCCTCCCTTCATCCCTCCCTCCCTCCCTTCATCCCTCCCTCCCTCTCTCCCTCCATCCCTCCCTCCCCCCATCCCTCCCTCCCTCCCTCCCTCCCTCCCTCATCCAGCAGTGAAGGATCTCTGCTGCTCCTGGCTATCCAACCCTCCCTGCCCAGATCCATGTCTCTGGATTGAAAGATCATCCTGATACCTTGTATATCCACACACACACACCATCATTCAAACACACAACACGGAAATCCATGCAGGCAGAGACACAACCCGTACAAAAAGTAGAAACATATAGACACACACACACACATTCAAGCACACAGTGTGTGTGTGTGTGATACAGCCTGAGGCCATGACGGCTAAAGTGACAATTTTCTGCTGCTCACACAGCTCCAGGCTCTGCTAGACACACACAGACACACACACAGACACACACACACACACACACACAGACACACACAGACACACACACACACAGACACACACACACACAGACACACAGACACACACACACACAGACACACACAGACACACACACACACAGACACACACAGACACACACACACAGACACACACAGACACACACACAGACACACACAGACACAGACACACACACAGACACACACAGACACACACACACACACACACACAGACACACACAGACACACACACACACAGACACACACACACACACACAGACACACACACACAGACACACACACAGACACACACACACACAGACACACACACAGACACACACAGACACACACACAGACACACACAGACACACACAGACACACACACACACAGACACACACAGACACACACAGACACACACACACACAGACACACACAGACACACACACAGACACACACAGACACAGACACACACACAGACACACACAGACACACACAGACACACACACACACAGACACACACAGACACACACACACACAGACACACACAGACACACACACACACACACACACACACAATCATCCTATTATAAGTTTGAGACCTTAGAGCTCTGGAGTCCACAGTATATTTCTGTCACATTCATAAAGTAATTGCAGTGTGGTGTTTGGTGTTGGGTGTTGGGTGTTGGGGGCTTTGGAGCACACAGGGGGCCGTGAACAGAGCCTTACTTTGGCAGTGGCCTCCTTGATGGACAGACTGAGTTCCTGTTCCTGCTCCTGGAGTCTGGAACGAGAGGAGGAACACGTCAGTGAAGAAGAAGAAACCGTTATTAATCCCACAATCGTGAACACACATGCACACACAGTGATATTGTGGAACCATCACAAGTTCAACAATGGTGGATCTAGACTATTACTGTTAATAAACCAGAGTAAAAAACACTTGAGGAAATGTTTCTAGGGAATCATAGCAGATTATTCATGTCACAGTAGTTTAAAGTGTGATCCTAATTAGAAATAAAAGTACAAAATGGAGCAGAAAATCCTCCCCTCTCTCTAACATCTCATCCCCTCTCTCTAACATCTCATCCCCACTCTCTAACATCTCATCCCCTCTCTCTAACATCTCATCCCCCCCTCTCTCTAACATCTCATCCCCTCTCTCTAACATCTCATCCCCTCTCTCTAGAATTACATTACCCTCATGTCTCATCAACACAATGAACACTGTCACGTTGGATAATAATATTACAACAACAACCTTTATTTATAAAGCACATTTAACGCAATAGAAATGGATCCAAAGTGCTGTACATAATGCATAGCAGAACTACGCTGTAAAACAACTATTAAAAGTTTCCAAAAGCTAAAGAATAAAAATGTGTTTTTAGAGTAGATTTAAGAATATCCAGTGAAGGAGCAGGCCTCACATGATAAGGGAGAGCATTCCAAAGCTTTGGCCCTGCCACAGAGAAGACCACACTTTCATTTGTAGCGACATCATGACACATTTAAAAGCAAGTGATTTGAAGATTAATAACTTGCATGTATTTAAACACCTTTCAAGAGACTTAAGGATGCTTTGCTCGAGTGTAAGACAACAATGCAATGTGATGTGCAGCTTAGTAAAGACTGGATCACTATCCTACAACAACAGACCTTTAGCTTCTCAATGCATTCTAACCTAAACACTCAGAAAACCAGCAGAGTGAAAGAATATGAACATTAGCAGCAGCAGCAGCACCTGGCTGACCTGGTCCTCCTCATAACAAGCTGCTGGTTTTATGGGAAGCTGTGTACGATTAACATGTCAGCGTTTCACCTGCTCTGTTCAGGTGGCAGATAAACCAGCGGTGATGGTTACGACAGCACAGCGCCACATACTGGTGGAAAGACAAACTGCATGAGGAGTCGCCTGCCGTTCATTCTATGAGCCAACTTCTCTGACAACAGCACACAAATCTCACACCCCAATCTCTCCTTCCAATCTCAATAAGGATGGGCTCGGGGGCGTTCCAATCAGAGTGAGAGTGTCAGATACCAAATGATCTCCCAGATGGTGGGTCACAGGACGAAGGGGATAAATACAATTTCCATCTCTAACCAGAGGGAGCAGGACAGGGTTTCCATAGCGTCCACTCCGAAGCCATTAACTTCAGACGATGTGACGGCAGCATTCATTTGCATCAGAGAGGAATAATAAAAATTCTAAACAGGTTCAAGCAGGTGAAAGTGAGGAGGGGAAATTGAAATAGCAGGGAACCCGGAACCTCCTGACATTTTGGAAACAATATTAAATGTACGCTCTTCCAAATACTGTGAAAGAAATACAAAAAATTACACACAAAAAAAACTGTTGTGCTTTTCTTCATCCTTTTTCCGTGTTTTGTCTCTGAAGCCTCAGGTTTTCCTGTGGCATTCAGGCAGAGATTCTCACTTAATCATTATTTCTTAACCTAGGACAGTGCAGCGTGCAGTGGGATTTGTTTTAAATGTCATCGTTTGACAGCAGAACAATCGAGTTTGTGGTAAAGGTTAGCACCAACAGGAGCCTGAGGGCCACAGTAGTGCTGTACAGCAGCTAACCCTAATCATCCCCATGAAGATGAACCCAGCCAAGCGGACTGCTTATGACAAGGACTAACAAAGACTGGCATTCGTATGTCTCTATTTTGTTATATTTTTATATCGAGCCTCTTTCAACGGCTCTCTGGCAGCCCCTTGTGGTGATGCAGTGCACTGCAGCTTCAGACTGTACAGGCTAGACTAGTGTTCCTCCACAGAGGGAATGTGTACCCATCCCTAGAGGCACGTGAAGGTACTACAGGGGTATGTGAGAGAAAGTGGAACATTTAAAAATATGACAATAAACCATGAAAATACAGGTAGAAAATATAATATCAATATATTTATAAAGGGGTATAGGGGGATTCAGAAAAGCGTCTCTGAAGCTAAAAAGCTTGAGCATTGAGAGGAGTAGGGAGGGCAGACCTGAGCGTGGAGGCTGGAGGTGAGACAGTCATCTGGGAGCGGCTCTCACAGGCGACCAGGTGGTCCAGGGTGCGGCTCATGTCCCGTAGCTGGGCCACACTGCGCCCTCGCAGGCTCAAGCTCTCCTCCACCTCCTCTGAGCCCCGCAGCTCCTCCTCCTGCTGCTCCTGCTGCTCCAGACACCGTCTCCGCTCCTCCAGATCCTCCAGACGCCGCCGCAGCACCTGCATCTCCACCTGCACCACCGGGGAGGAGGCAGTTTGAAGAGGAGGAGGTTTGAAGAGGAGGTGGTTTAAAGAGGAGGCGGTTTGAAGAGGAGGCGGTTTGAAGAGGAGACGGTTTGAAGAGGAAGCGGTTTGAAGAGGAGGCGGTTTAAAGAGGAGGCGGTTTGAAGAGGAGGCGGTTTAAAGAGGAGACAGTTTGAAGAGGAGGCAGTTTAAAGAAGAGGCGGTTTGAAGAGGAGGCGGTTTGAAGAGGAGGCGGTTTAAAGAAGAGGCGGTTTGAAGAGGAGGCGGTTTAAAGAGGAGGCGGTTTAAAGAAGAGGCGGTTTGAAGAGGAGGCGGTTTAAAGAAGAGGCGGTTTGAAGAGGAGGCGGTTTAAAGAAGAGGCGGTTTGAAGAGGAGGCGGTTTAAAGAAGAGGCGGTTTAAAGAGGAGGCAGTTTAAAGAGGAGGCAGTTTAAAGAAGAGGCGGTTTAAAGAGGAGGCGGTTTAAAGAGGAGGCAGTTTAAAGAAGAGGCGGTTTCATTCGTGCATTCCTCACCGGATAGATAGACAATAAGTGATAGTATGGCTGTTCGAGATATTTATGTAATAATGTGCTCATTTGACATACACTTTTATCCAAAGCGACCTATAGACAGGAACTTGAATGTGTCACTTCTTGATCTGTAGTCAAAAGCTCCTACCTCTGAGCTACACCAAACTACAACACTGTGTGATATCTACAACACTGAGTGATATCTACAACACTGTGTGATATCTACAACACTGAGTGATATCTACAACACTGTGTGATATCTACAACACTGTGTGATATCTACAACACTGAGTGATATCTACAACACTGAGTGATATCTACAACACTAAGTGATATCTACAACACTGTGTGATATCTACAACACTGTGTGATATCTACAACACTGTGTGATATCTACAACACTGTGTGATATCTACAACACTGTGTGATATCTAGGAGCTCTGCTCACCTCCACCTGTCGTTTTTCCTGCAGAAGACAGGAGACTCTCTTTTGCTGTGGAACCTGGACCAGGTCAGCTTCACTGAGAACCACAAAGAGAGAGAAAACCACCGTGATCATTCTGCATCTCCACCAGGCCTGCCCAGCCTCTCCACCAGGCCTGCCCAGCCTCTCCACCAGGCCTGCCCAGCCTCTCCACCAGGCCTGCCCAGCCTCTCCACCAGGCCTGCCCAGCCTCTCCACCAGGCCTGCCCAGCCTCTCCACCAGGCCTGCCCAGCCTCTCCACCAGGCCTGCCCAGCCTCTCCACCAGGGCTGCCCAGCCTCTCCACCAGGCCTGCCCAGCCTCTCCACCAGGCCTGCCCAGCCTCTCCACCAGGCTTGCCCAGCCTCTCCACCAGGCCTGCCCAGCCTCTCCACCAGGCCTGCCCAGCCTCTCCACCAGGCCTGCCCAGCCTCTCCACCAGGCCTGCCCAGCCTCTCCACCAGGGCTGCCCAGCCTCTCCACCAGGCCTGCCCAGCCTGTTCCTGAGGAGCTACAGCTGTAGGCCCAGCCAGCCCTCAGTTAGGAATAACCTGATTGAGCTGTCGACCAAGTAATTTGTAGAATGCGCTGTGCTGCATTAGGGTGGGAGTGAAATCCTACAGGCAGTAACTCATCCAGAACACGGCTGGACAGCCCTGCTCTATAAAGAAGTGATGTGTTATTTTTTGATAAGAAAAACAGTTTCATAATGGAAACCTTACATTCTCATTTTACAGATTATAATCTCTGGTGAATTGTTGTACATGCACAGAGCGGGTCAGAGTGGTCTGAGGGAGGGGCAAAGGATCAGAACAATGCAGCCGTGTGTTTTTATGCCGTCGGCAGCTACGCTCCAACAGGAACACACGCTGTCCAGACCCCACCTGAGCTGCTTCCTGTTGCAGTGGGCTGTTTCGCAGAGAAATATTTTACAGCTTAATTTTCCACATCAAGGTTCATGTTAGTTTTGGCTTTTGTAACAAGTACAGGTACAGTTGAATTCTAGGTCCTGTTTGCAGGGCCCGTGTAGGGAAAGGTTAGGACAATTCCAATGGCCCCTGACTGACAGGGGCCCCAAAATATAGAAAAAAAACTTATTTTTAGTTCCGGCCTGCGCCCTTGCCTGTTTGCCTCAACTGTTTCCTTCCATCTAACCTAAATCCTCTATGGTTCTACATGTCAATTTCTACATGAATAATCCCAACCCTTTTTGAACCAACATTCTTATCAACAATATATAATAAATAAAACATAACATGGAAATAATCCTACAACGCCTTTGAAAATGGTTTGTAAATCCATATAAATTCTACGCAGAGGTCTTCAACCCTGGTCCTCAGGGACCCCCTTGTCCTACATGTTTTAGATGTTTCCCTGCTCCAACACACCTGATTCAAATGAGCATTCATTTGAATCAGGTGGATTCATAGGAAACACAGCAGTTAGATAAAGACCCATTCATTGGAATCAGGTGTGTTGGCGCATGGAAACATCTAAAACATGTAGGGCAGGGGGTCCCTGCAGACCAGGGTTGAAGACCTCTACTGAATAAAAACATGAAGAAGAGTGGTTACTGACGTGGCGTCCTGGGTCCTGCGGAGGGCGCTGTGGAGTGCGTGTCCCAGCCGCTGTAGGAGGAGGGAGACCCCTGGCTGTCTGGAGGGCAGGTCCAGCTGCAGGCGCGCACGTTCTCCACACAGCTCATCCAGCTTCTTACCAAAACGCTCCGCTGCACACACACCAACGCAAACACACACACACACACACACCAACGCAAACACACACACACACACACCAACACACACACACACACACACACACCAACGCAAACACACACACACACACACACACCAACGCAAACACACACACACACCAACGCAAACACACACACACACCAACGCAAACACACACACACACCAACGCAAACACACACACACACACACCAACGCAAACACACACACACACACCAACACACACAAACACACAAACGCAAACACACACACACACACACCAACGCAAACACACACACACACCAACGCAAACACACACACACACACCAACACACACAAACACACAAACGCAAACACACACACACACACACCAACGCAAACACACACACACACCAACGCAAACACACACACACACACCAACACACACAAACACACAAACGCAAACACACACACACACACACCAACGCAAACACACACACACACACCAACACACACAAACACACAAACGCAAACACACACACACACACACCAACGCAAACACACACACACACCAACGCAAACACACACACACACCAACGCAAACACACACACACACCAACGCAAACACACACACACACACACACACCAACGCAAACACACACCAAACAGAGTCAGATGGCTGAGCGGTGAGGGAGTTGGGCTCGTAATCAGAGGGTTGCCGGATCGATTTCCCGCATTGCCAAATGACGTTGTGTCCTTGGGCAAGGCACTTCACCCTACTTGCCTCGGGGGAATGTCCCTGTACTTAGTGTAAGTCACTCTGGATAAGAGCGTCTGCTAAATGACTAAAAATGTAAATGTAAACATCAAAAATCCATATTCCTATTTGCAGGGTGCCTGGATGTATAAGACCCAGTGTGCTGTCTGGCACCAGGTCTATCTGGTGTTTTTCGTTTGACCTCAACCAGGAGTCCTATTCTGGCTGCATAGTGGCTTGACTCATCCTGGAGCAGACCCAAGCATGTCAACCTCTAACCCCTCAAGCAGACACTGTTTACACACACACACATCACCTCAAGGAACCATCAAAGAGGCCTCAAGCGCAGGTTGGCCGGCAAAGTGAGCGATCGCGTGAGAGAGGAGTGATTCCTCTTCTCCTTCTGCTGCTACCTCAGAGAATCACGAGTTAATGTCACAGGGTCTCCATGGTTACCCCGAGACCTCCAGGGGCACAAGATAGAAGCCTTGACATAAACGACATGGCTGCTCCGCAGACAGGAAGGGTTACTGATGATCTACACAAAACCCTACACGTACGCTGGTTGGCATTTAAACCACCATCATTACTTGTGATAAGTTCTATATTATCAGTCATGAGCTATCAAGTGAGAGTGAGATAGTAAACATTAGCAGCCTTCCTGACCCACATAATCAGTCCAGCTAAACACATCACTGGCTGCTGAGGAGGGAGAGGGCTCACCAGACGTTCTTATTTATCAAAGTCACAAGGTCCAGGAAACAGGTCACGGTAGTGTTCACATTGAAGCCCACTCCACACCAGCAGTCAGGGTCTGTAGGCCAACACTGTTTAGATATCTGGGTCAATGAGTTTTCAATGACCAGACACCAGTCTCAGCCCATTATTAAGAGTGATGTGCTGTAACAACAACAGCAGCAAATGGAGCGAGAGGATTTATTGACGTAAAACTCAAGTTGTGGGTCAAATCTCTATTACTGAACCCAGCAGTTACCAACGGCAATGTGAATCCATAACAGGCCATACTAAACCAGACTGACCACCCTTGTTTGTTATGGTTCCAACTGAAACAGTTAAAATGTCCATCAGTGCTTCAATACAGCAGGAAGAGGAACAGGCTCCTGCTGACTGGGAGGGCAGACGAGGAGATCCCAGACCAACATCGGCCTCTAAAGGAGGCAGATCCCAGCCCAACACTAGCCTCTAAAGGAGGCAGATCCCAGACCAACATCGGCCTCTAAAGGAGGCAAATCCCAGCCCAACACTGGCCTCTAAAGGAGGCAGATCCCAGCCCAACACTGGCCTCTAAAGGAGGCAGATCCCAGCCCAACACTGGCCTCTAAAGGAGGCAGATCCCAGCCCAAAACTGGCCTCTAAAGGAGGCAGATCCCACCCCAACACTGGCCTCTAAAGGAGGCAGATCCCAGCCCAACGCTGGCCTCTAAAGGAGGCAGATCCCAGCCCAACGCCGGCCTCTAAAGGAGGCAGATCCCAGCCAAACACCGGCCTCTAAAGGAGGCAGATCCCAGCCAAACACTGGCCTCTAAAGGAGGCAGATCCCAGTCCAACACTGGCCTCTAAAGGAGGCAGATCCCAGTCCAACACCGGCCTCTAAAGGAGGCAGATCCCAGCCCAACACTGGCCTCTAGTGGAGGCAGGACACCAGCACACCACTGCTTCACCATTCATCTTCTCTCTCAAAGTGTCTATCTCGCTCCCACTCAGTGGTGGAGTAGACTCACCAGGTCATGGTTTATTACAACACATTCTGACTCACCGCTGTCATAGTCATCCTCCAGGACAGCTTTCTGCTGCAGCCTCTGCAGTTTCAACATCATGGACTCAATCTAAGAAAGGATCAGGAGAATAACAATTAACTAAGTCAAATCATCTGGTTAGGGTTAGGGCCTATCCCGCACCCCCCTCCTCCTTACCTTGGTGTTGGTCCGGGTGTTCTGCAGGCAAGCCTGCAGGGCTCCTTCATACGTCTTCAGCAGGCTGCCCCAGCCCTGCTCACCCCCCGGGGTCGCACTGTCGTAGCCGGATGTGGCAGCGTCCGAATCCAGGGACACGGACGAGGCTGCCTCGGTGTCCAGGGAGCAGGAGTCAGAGTCGGGGAGACTCTCTTTCAGGTCAGAGGTCACCGACGTGCCACCCCCTGGCTCACGGCCCTCCCAGTGGCGATCCTTCCACAGCCTCTCACCCAGCGACAACTCTGATTGGCTGGGTGGAGCTGAGCCAGGCTCTGAACCGGGTTGTCTCAAAGATCTGTCTCCTGGTGTTTTAGATGTTGGATGACTAGAGGAAACACATTCAGGTTCCTGCTGGACAGACAGGGCTAACCCAGCCCTGGAAGGTAATGTCTTAGAGGATGACTGGTCTGCTGGTTCCAGGGAGGAGATGCATAGCTCAGGGACAGTGGGAGCTCCCTGGGTGGAAGTGAGCGACTGCTGGATGAAGCTGAAGCTGGACCTGAAGGTGTCCCCTGGACCAGGGGGTCTGGGCTGGGCAGGGCCAGGCTGGAGGCCTGGGGTCAGCTGGAGGTCACAGAAGGGTTTGTCCTGGGATCTGGACGGAGGCCTCACAGCCCCACAGCCCTCCTGAGGAAGACAGGGAGCGGAGGAGGAGAGGAGGATGTGTCGACACTGACCCAGGGAGAGTTCATCCAGGGCAGGTCCCTGCCGGCTTACAGACATAGCGTTGGTGGACTCGGTGATGATGTCATTGCAATCCTCCCCGCCAGTGCTTCCAGATACTCCGTTGAGCAGGCAGGTGGTGCTCCCCTCCTCCCCCGAGGAAGAGCTCTGAGGCCTGGGCAGGTCTGGCCTCACACACCCTGGCCTGCGCTGGAGCCTCTTACGGGTCAGGCTTCCAGCTGACTCAGAGGGCAAGACTGGGCCACCTGTTAACAGTCAGATTAGCCATTAAGCCTGAGAGCACAACAACTACACAGCCAGGAGGGTAAAACAGCTTTAAGTTTGGATCATGTCAAAACAAATCGGAGAAGCTGTCTGTGTCATGACCCCCCAATAGGTCTGTGACATGACCCTCCAATAGGTCTGTGACATGACCCTCCAATAGGTCTGTGTCATGACCCCCCAATAGGTCTGTGTCATGACCCCCCAATAGGTCTGTGTCATGACCCTCCAATAGGATTCCCCTGTTATGTGTCACATTAAGCTGTGCTAGTGTGTCCAGCTGGATTAGACCCTCGTAGGAAGAGTCTCTTTCCCAGGCACTGGGAGTCCAGCTGGATTAGACACTGGCACTGGGACAGGCCAGCTGTTGAGCACATCCCAAACCCCTCCGTCATGTTCCCAGAAAGAGCTCCACCACAGCAGATGCAGTCACACGGTTCAGGCGCAGGACTGACAGCCCGGGCCGTGGATCCAAGCTGCGTGTACCACACTTAGTTCTGTCCTCTGGAACACAGTGACACTGACAACGTCTCATAATAACGCTAAACTTTACTGCCCCCAAAGGGACATTTGTCTTGGACTTCCATGCTGCAGTTAATAGAAAAAAAACTAAACAAAAACATCAACACAAATCACTGCAGTTAAACATGTATCATACATGTATAAATGGTGTACAGTTCTTCAATGAGAAAGAACGGTAGTGTTGGCAGAGGGTTTGTAAAGTAACCAAACTGAACAGAGGGTTTGTAAAGTAACCAAACTGAACAAAGGGTTTGTAAAGTAACCAAACTGAACAGGGGGTTTGTAAAGTAACCAAACTGAAGAGAGGGTTTGTAAAGTAACCAAACTGAACAGAGGCTTTGTAAAGTAACCAAACTGAACAGAGGCTTTGTAAAGTAACCAAACTGAACAGAGGCTTTGTAAAGTAACCAAACTGAACAGAGGCTTTGTAAAGTAACCAAACTGAACAGAGGCTGTGTCCGTGCCTGGGCACCTGCTCCGTGTCACACTGCGCTGCTGCAGATCCCTCGCTGGGCAGACGAGCCAGAGGAGACCTCAACAGCTCCTCTGTGTGCAGCTGTGCTGCTTGTCTAGCTCTCTGCTTCCCACACACACACACACACACACAGACACACACACAGACACACACACAGACACACACACAGAGACACACACAGACAGATAGACAGACACACACACAGTCGTGGCTGCATTCAAACGTGGGCCCCTGCCACAGAGGGGTCATTCAGGAGAACTGGCGCTAGAAATCCCACAGAGACAGTTGAAAAGAGCTCAGACATGCCCCGTTTGTTTTTAAATACGTTAAAGGGGAGTAATCAAGAGACTCTCTGAAAGACTGGATTTCATATTATAAATGTTACATCCCTGCAGGCCTATGTTCTGGTATTGTCTTAAAGGTGGGGTTTTAGATTTATTGCCTGTGTCAGCGGATGCAGTATAGTACAGCAGGAATGCGAGACATTAGAAAACGATGGAGCGTACAAAGGAGTCACATGATCAGACTTCCATGATCCTAACATGATGTCATGCTTCTGGACTGTCTAGCGCTGAGAGAGAGAGACCCAGAGGGAGAGACTCCACTTAAGGGACAGAGGGCCAAGCTAAAAGAGAGACAAAGAGCGATGAAGGGTGAAGGGGGGGTACTGGAGGCCTTGTGTGCAGTGCCCTGACCAGGAGAACAGTAGCAGACAGACAGGATTCCCACAAGGCAGCCCTCTCCTCAGAGACCACAGCCTCACGGTCAAGTTACACAACCACTCAATGTAAACTCTCTCTCCAGACGTGGTCACTGTAGCATGTCCCACCTGTGTAACCTGAGACACACTGCAGCCGGGTCTACCACACACCATCTGGCTGGCTGGGAGGGAGAATAACCCCCCAAGTAGAGAACCAGACCGATGTGAGAGGCTAGGAGGGGGGAGGAGGAGGGGGGGGGGGGGGTTGTGGACCCTTAGATTACACAAGGACCTGTCCTCCAAAAGGGAGGAAACATCACACATCCATTGTTTGGAGGAAGAAGATGTCTGCAGCATGCCTGTGTCACCTCCTTCCTGCCAACAGTGAGCTAAAACAGCTGGCCAAGAATCCAGAGAGAAATTACTCAGAAATTAATATATTTCTGCATATTCCCTTCACTAACACCCGATCCCATTTGACATATCAGTCTATTATAAGGTCATTTGGAAACAGGTCCACAGAAGCCAAACAGAAACCCAACAAAGCACAGGCCGTGGCAAGTACTGTGCCTGAGACATGCAGTATTTACCTTAGCAGATTAAAGAGGCCTTCTTAGCCCCCCGTATGGTAAACACAGCCTGGTGGAGAGCCACCACTTCAGCAGTACAGGAATGTGGAGGATCTCATAAAAACAAAAACGTTTGGGAGCGAGCTCACCGGCCTTCGACTCCCAGGCCTGCGCTTGTCAGCACCACCCTCGCCACCCGCACCACCCTCGCCACCCGCCCCACCCTCGCCAACCGCGCCACCCTCGCCACCCGCACCACCCGCACCACCCTTCCACCACCCGCACCACCCGCACCACCCTTCCACCACCCGCACCACCCTCGCCACCCGCACCACCCTCGCCACCCGCACCACCCTCGCCACCCGCACCACCCGCACCACCCTTCCACCACCCTCGCCACCCGCACCACCCGCACCACCCTTCCACCACCCTCGCCACCCGCACCACCCGCACCACCCTTCCACCACCCTCGCCACCCGCACCACCCGCACCACCCTTCCACCACCCGCACCACCCTCGCCACCCGCACCACCCTCGCCACCCGCACCACCCTCCTGAGAAACAGCCTGCTGGCCAGCTGGGCACTCGGCCACAGCAGAAACACAAGAGAAGTGAAAGTTCACTATCACAGTATTTCCCTCCTCTGTCACTAAGTCAGCTGTTTGAGTTGACACCCTAAGTCGGTGTTCATGCCTGTAATTTGGTCTGTTTTAAGGGCTGAGCGTGAACAATCTAACCCAGAAAGACTGTACAAGTACTAAATGTTTATCATTTTAGGTGGTTTGAGACAGCCTGGTGGGTGTGCTGGGCTCCATGAGAGAAGTCAGCTACACTCCAGCTACACACCACATACACACCAGCTACACACCAGCTACACACCACATACACACCAGCTACACACCACATACACACCAGCTACACACCACATACACACCACATACACACCACATACACACCAGCTACACACCAGCTACACACCACATACACACCAGCTACACACCAGCTACACTCCAGCTACACACCACATACACACCAGCTACACACCAGCTACACTCCAGCTACACACCACATACACACCAGCTACACACCACATACACACCAGCTACACACCACATACACACCAGCTACACACCACATACACACCAGCTACACACCACATACACTCCAGCTACACACCACATACACACCAGCTACACACCACATACACACCAGCTACACACCAGCTACACGCCAGCTACACACCACACACACACAGAGCAGGCATGTTTGGCTCGGACAGCCATGAGCTTCCTGTCAAGTCACATGGGAAACATAAAGCAGCTGAAAAATAATGAACACACCCTGTCACACTCTACATCTTCCTCTTTGTCTCTCTATCTTTCCCCCAACACGAGAAAACTCTAAAAACACACACAGAGCTATTTAATGTTGGTAGCTCTTTTGTGTGGCGTGCACAGTATATAGTGTCACATATAGGCCTGACAGACTGTCACAATGACAGTAATTGTGGCTGGTAAGGCTCACAGAATTCCGTCTTTGTCTCATTGAATCTGTCGTCTGTGAAGATTTTACACAAATAAAACAGGAATGTCCTCCACTGCAGTCAAAAGGTCAACATGAATCCATGTCAGATACATTGCCTCGTTTCTGGAGGCAGTACTGGTGCACATGAGCATATGACCCATGTATAGAACACTTCTCAGTGACCCCTTTAACTGCTGACACGTCATAGCTCTGTTTCCAGAGAACACACTAACGCAATATGTTTACAGGTCAATTAAAACCGCATCGGCTGAACCCTCCCCCATAACCGCCCGTTGGATACCCTCGAGACGTCCACCAGTGTGGACGCCGAGAGAAGTCCACTACTGAGCGGGTCAGACAAGGACCAACGGCGGGAGGAAAGTTTTCATCCAATTTCCATCAAATTTCATCCATTTGATTTGCAGCCAGGTGCAGTCTGACTGGGGAAGTAATAATATTTGATCTGAAAAGCATGTTTCACACTTGCAATATTTGAAAACTTGAAACCAAAAAGAGCAACAACAAAAAACTCGAGAACATTCCGTTTGGACAGACGGGAGGATTTGCAAAGACCTCGGACACGATGTCAGTAGGGCAGCTAAACAGCCTGCATCACCTGGCAGATTCCCACAATCACAAGCTTCACGATGTGAAGATCACTCAGTTACCGTGAGGAATTAAGGTCAAGCATCAATCCACTCACCCAAAGCCAGCTGGCTCACACCTGTGTTAGCCACGTTATCATCATGGTCAAATAATCAGGCCCTACATTTTAAATATCAATAATTACATTCTGATTCTAGATAGTTAGCCTAGCTATGTAGGCTATCACACTTGGGTATCGGCTGGCTTTTTTGTTAACTGCAGTTACAGCCATACTAAACTGCTGAGAACAAATTACATCTCTATATCTTCTTCACTATATGATTATTCCTTTGTAAATATCTGAACTTTTTATCGTTTCAAATGTTAGAAATCACTAGGCCTATTTGGAGAAACTACACAACTTCCAACAGGCGAATGTCTTCCATTGTCATGAGCAACGTTGAAGATGCGCGTGGCGGCTGTCAACTTACCTTGGAATTCCAAAGTCATCAACCCGGCAAACATCTTGATGAAGGAACGACTTGAAGTTATATTTCCAAATGAAACACATGAGCCAAAAAGACTAAAAAACTATTAAAGTGGGATCCCCTCGCCAAACGTAGCTAAGCACAGCGACTGATCTCATTTCCGTTGTAAAGAACAGACTCCTTGAAACTTGGTTTTTCCCCACTTGGGATGGAATGTTGTTATTCACTCCGCCTTTTCGGCATTCAAATGCCCATAATAACAGTGTGAGAGGCTGTACCTACTTGTAAAGTAGTGCCCTATTATTTATACACGATCAGCAACGAAGTATAATAGGCTACCTTAACTGTAGGCAGTCCTGCGCTAACTGTAAGGATAACGGTGCTGAAAGGAAATAAAATAAATTTCGGAAGTAATGATCGCCTATCGAGCAACGAGTAAAACAAAAGGGAACTATTAAATGTTTCAATCTTATTATAGTAAAATATCAATTTCAATACATTACAGTCCAGGCGATTGAAATCGAATATCCGCGCCCCATGGCGCACTTCGCTCCGTTATGTGTCGTGTTGGCGGAATGCGTACGCGAGGAACTGTCCTACGTGTGATGGAATTTGACTCGAGCTCCTTTTGGCCTCCTTTAAACGAGACAGCCAATAGTTGCGCTCGCATCAATACAAAACAGTATGGCTATTTTACATAAGTAACAGCAATATTGAATTAATCTCTTAAGATTGTTTTTAGTCTGTTTTGGAGAAAGCTACAAATGTAGGCTATTGGGTGGAAAGTAGTGCGTTAAAGGCGGAAATCAAGTCAAATTATATTGGATTTTATCAGGATAATCTACAATGATTATGCTACTCTGTCACTTTCACGTGACTAAAGGCTTTTTAAATTGTTGAGACACAATTTGATTGCTGATTCTTTGATGGACAAGAGTTGACGATCCCAGCAGTAACCCGGTGTTGTACCGAAATTGGTGACCTATTGAAAACTGTGACCAGGGAGCGCACTTCTAAGCCCTACCCCAGCCACAACCATAACCATACCACAACCACACCACAACCATACCACAACCATACCACAACCATACCCCAGCCACAACCACAACCATACCACAACCATACCACAACCATACCCCAGCCACAGCCACACCACAACCATACCACAACCATGCCACAACCACAACACAACCATACCACAACCATACCATAACCATACCACAACCATACCACAACATTTGCTGACCAGTATAGCAAGCCATCAGAAGAGCACCCCCGGTCAGTTTTCGATAGGTCACCGATTTCGGTACAACACCGGCATTACAAAGTAGCTGTATTTTCACTGCTCTGGTCTGCTCTGTTAATAGGTTTCATCACGAACTGCGGTTACCTGCAAATCCGTTGTAAATCTAATTAAGGAAACGGCTTGGATTTTAAGATTAGATGCACTTAATGATTTCTGTCAAGCAAACCACATACCTGTCTTATAATCAAACCAAAACTCACGACGACTTTACACAGACAACCGCTCAATATGCCGTAGCTGATTCCTAATCTTGCCCTGAGTCAGTTTGTTTTTACGGAAAACTTTTATTTCTAAATCTGGGACGTTCGTGTGTATTACCAGCAGTCACCACCAGATGGGGTACGCGCATTATAAACCTCTAAGGGGGTAGCATACGTCGCTGACATACGTACGTCTAAGATAATGTTTCAATTAAAATTCACCATACTAATGCCTACGGCTAAGATTACTGTACAGCAGTCCTATTCTATAGATGGTTACTGTTCCTGAAGGGGAAAGAAAAGAACTTATATTTCTGGGAGCAAACAGGGAGCAACCATGTCTTGCTCTTACAGAACTGAAGTAACTTTTTTACTTCAAATACTGTCAGAAATAAACTTTGCACACCTCAGCAAATCTCAATATTTGGGTAAAATCCAACCCCAGTGCCTCTATATGTCAGACTAACCTGTTAGACGTAAAAAAATGTCATGGTGAGAAAAAACAAGTATTTGCCGAAGCCTTATTTGGAGTTTGCTTTCATTCCATCCCAGTAAGGGTTGCCTAAGGGTGAGAGGCAGGGAGGTTTCCAAAAGGCACCTACAGCAGACAGCTCGTTCACCCTGCGGTCAGACATAGCACCGGGCCTACCTTACATTATCTGTTTGACACACAGACAGGAGAGAAAAATAAACTATTGCAACCGCACAGGCAGGTCGAGGCACAAAGCAGTACTTCAAAGCGACGACTGTTGTCATGTTGGAATAATGGAGAATTGTGCTGGATAGAAGCTGGATTGATTACATCCCCACATATACGTTTTGCAGACATTACTTTTATATCATGACATGAGAAGCAACGACAGAGCAGTCTATCACAAAAAGCTTTACTTTATTTATTTTCACTAACTCCAATGCAAACCACCTGAAAATATAAAACAAGCGTGTGGCATTCCACATCCTAACATTGAGACAGTGGTGAAGGATTTCCCAACTCGAGGAATGGAAAACATCAAATACTAAACCGGCACATGACTCTCACAACATAACAACAAAACACAACCAACATTTTTCTGATATGGAGCAGATAACAAACCCCCCCTCACACACACACACACACCGGGATGTGGACCAACCAGAAGCCTTGCTCATCTAGGCCACGCCCTCATCCGTGTCCATGAGCGCCGCCCTGTTGGAGAACACGTCCGCCAGCATGTGCTTGGGGATCTCGGAGCCCCGCACGCGCAGGGTGTAGCAGGCGTCCTCCACCTTGGCCAGGCTCTGCCGGAGGGTGTGCAGCTTCTTGGACACCTCGTAAGGCCCCGTGTTCCCGATGAAGGCGAAGCCGTCGTGGATCTGCCTCAGGAACTGGCTGAGCTGGAAGGGCGTGTCCATGTCTCCGTTCCCCACGCTGCTGATGCACATGCGCATGAGCTCCCCCGTCAGATCGGCCACGCCCAGCAGGTAGTCTGTGGGCGTCACCTGGAAGGTGAGCACTGTGGTGTCTGGGGCGTGACCCTCGCACCCCTGCAGGACAGGAAGAGGAAGCTTCATGGTCCACATACTGGGTTCACCTGGGGGCACCCACACAGAGCTGATGTGGATCTCACAGCTTTATGTTTAGACAGCCATCCATGTTCAGACCGTCAAACAATGACTTTGTAAACAATGGTGGCCAATAAGCAGATTGAAAGATGAATCAGCAGTGTTGTGTGTTTTCTGTGCACTACACCACGAGATAAGCCATTCTAAAAAAGGAAGGAGCCGAAATGAACTCAGCTGATCCACACAGCAGGTTGGTGATAAGAGAGTAAATAACTGCGATTTGGACACAAGAGAGTTACTGTATGTTCAAGGAGTTAGGATGCAGGCTTCCAACGTCTCTATCTAAAAATAGTCAGAGGCCATGCAGGGACTTTGACCAATCAGATAAGAGCAGTGGGAAGTGCTTCACAAACTGCAGGCCGTGATCAAGCCAGAAACAACAACCACCAAAACAATCAACAACAAACAAGATTCCAAACTCAAGTATTTTTTCTCAACTAAAGTCAGTACATGAAAGTATGCATTAGAACTAGGCGAATAGACTAATATTCTGTTTACCTGCCCTTGAAAGGTGTTTGCACCTGATTTTGTGACACACAAATGAACCAGTCAGAAATCTTGTTTACACTGTTCAGCTGTTTACACTGTTCAGCTGTTTACACTGTTCAGCTGTTTACACTGTTCAGCTGTTTACACTGTTCAGCTGTTTACACTGTTCAGCTGTTTACACTGTTCAGCTGTTTACACTGTTCAGCAGTTTACACTGTTCAGCTGTTTACACTGTTCAGCTGTTTACACTGTTCAGCAGTTTACACTGTTCAGCTGTTTACACTGTTCAGCTGTTTACACTGTTCAGCTGTTTACACTGTTCAGCTGTTTACACTGTTCAGCTGTTTACACTGTTCAGCTGTTTACACTGTTCAGCTGTTTACACTGTTCAGCTGTTTACACTGTTCAGCTGTTTACACTGTTCAGCTGTTTACACTGTTCAGCTGTTTACACTGTTCAGCTGTTTACACTGTTCAGCTGTTTACACTGTTCAGCTGTTTACACTGTTGAATACTTTATATTGACATTTAAACACAACCGAATATGTTGGTTTTGATTTGAAATATTAATTTATTTAAACGTAAAAACAAAATTCTGATAACAAAATTCAGAACTTCAGGTTGCTCAAAAAAAGATCCCCAAAATTCCCAGATGTGGATCTGAGCCAGATTTTTTCTGGCTCGAATGTTTGGCCTTTGAATTTTACTGTTTGAACTTAAGCAACCTGAATTTCCAAACCTTTAATTTTTGGATTCGATTTCAAATTCAAAAACAATAAATTCAGTGGTGTTTAAATTTCAAAATTAATATTCAATTTTAAATTCTAAACATTATGTCACTGATTGGATTCCATATCAGTTTAACTGGTGAGCACAGAATATAAACAATAAGCATTTCCTATATGTGTGAGGTATGGACTGTAACATGTGTGAGGTGTGGACTGTACCATGTGTGAGGTGTGGACTGTACCATGTGTGAGGTGTGGACTGTACCATGTGTGAGGTGTGGACTGTACCATGTGTGAGGTGTGGACTGTACCATGTGTGAGGTGTGGACTGTACCATGTGTGAGGTGTAGACTGTACCATGTGTGAGGTGTGGACTGTACCATGTGTGAGGTGTGGACTGTACCATGTGTGAGGTGTAGACTGTACCATGTGTGAGGTGTGGACTGTACCATGTGTGAGGTGTGGACTGTACCATGTGTGAGGTGTGGACTGTACCATGTGTGAGGTGTAGACTGTACCATGTGTGAGGTGTGGACTGTACCTTGCCCTCTTTGATGAACACCAGCCGGGCGTTGATCTCCTCCAGGCTGATGAGGGAGCGATGGCGGATGAAATGCTGGAAGGACACGGCCTCCACGTACTCCTGGATCCCTGAGAGGACACAGGAAACAGCACCTCGCTATTACCTCAAACAAAACCGTTTCCCCTTGATTTTAACAGGAGCAGAAGGATTTCACCCTAGCTGGAGGGATGAGGATCTGTGCAGGCGTTCAGAGTGAGGGATCGTAGATGAGCCCCTATTCGTTTCCACCACTCATGTAAACAACAATCCAATAATCACAGGACGGAAGACATTGTGTTCAACGTTTACTTTTGGAGCGGCAATTTGACATCAAAGGGCCTCTATCTCCCTGTCACTGACCACAGAGCCTGGGTCTGGTTGAGGCTATCTCCCTGTCACTGACCACAGAGCCTGGGTCTGGTTGAGGCTATCTCCCTGTCACTGCCCACAGAGCCTGGATCTGGTTGAGGCTATCTCCCTGTCACTGACCACAGAGCCTGGATCTGGTTGAGGCTATCTCCCTGTCACTGACCACAGAGCCTGGGTCTGGTTGAGGCTATCTCCCTGTCACTGACCACAGAGCCTGGGTCTGGTTGAGGCTATCTCCCTGTCACTGACCACAGAGCCTGGGTCTGGTTGAGGCTATCTCCCTGTCACTGACCACAGAGCCTGGATCTGGTTGAGGCTATCTCCCTGTCACTGACCACAGAGCCTGGGTCTGGTTGAGGCTATCTCCCTGTCACTGACCACAGAGCCTGGATCTGGTTGAGGCTATCTCCCTGTCACTGACCACAGAGCCTGGGTTTGGTTGAGGCTGTGGTTCCTTTAGAAGTCAGGCTCACTTCTTTTGCTCACTATTGTTTTAAAGATACAACCACACTTTTACCATACTCAGGATTGTCTCTTGTTCTGTCCAATCAACAACTAATAACCCGTCATGACTACAGACTTTCACAGGCGTGTTATTTTGTATCTGTAAAACAGGAAAGGTGATGACTTCACCCAAGAAATACCAGACTCCCGCGAGTAAAACAAACACCTTTCCCAGCACAAATCTGCCTTGACAGAACTTGCACTTGAATCCTGAATGTCCGAATCTTGTTGAGAGACAACAGCTCCTGTGCTGAGATCTCAAAACAATGACTTGTTCTGTTGTGATGGACAAATGATGACACTGTGAACATTCTTAACCACGCAGGAAATTACATGAAAAAGTTGCTTGCTTTGAAGCTGGCAGGCAAAGTTCACTCAAGTTCCCGAGTCCACTGCCTCGATCACTTCAATTCAGTCAGCTACAGTTTCTGAGGATTCCAACAGGTTACAATCAAGCACAGAAAAACACCCAAAAATTCTAAACAAGTGAAAATTCAAAATAGCTGCAACCACGTATGTTAACAGTTTTTGTGGGTGACCAACAAGAGCTGCTAGTCCCAAAATAAGGGAAATAATTTCATTTAATAAATGACCAGATGGCAATAATTAGCAATAACAAAAACAATCATTTACTTTAATAATTTTCTGTTCTTCACTTTACTCCAAGACATGTAAGTACGTCTGGCAGCCTAGTGCACATCTACCATACAAACACCACGAGGTTCTCCCTAGACACATGCTGTACCTGTACTCAGCCAACACTATACAGGAGGCCCTTCACACATGGTTCTAGCACATCCTGGTTGTAACGCCAACTTCAGTCTATAGAAGCAGACTGCAGCACTGGGCCCTCTGGCCAGAGGATGCTGGCAGGGCCTGGATGGAAAGATCCAGGCTGTCTCACATAAGTACAGCACCTCACCCATAAGTCTGAAAACGTGTACCACTGATACATCTGCATGTTGTGACGCCTCAAAAGGTCTACAGGGTTATCACAGCTTTCAGCATTGATCACTACGGAGGAGGACTAATCTGTTTGCTGATCAGTTCCAGGCCAACGACACATTACAACAGTATCAAAGATATTGTCTCTGATCCAATCAAGCACATACAATGCGTTCAATTCATTCAACAGCAACAACATGCTAGAGTTTCTCCCACGAGACTACAAGGCTGTTCAGATCCTGGGATCTCCCATGCCCCTCTCCTAATGCATCCTGGGAGCTCCCATGCGCCTCTCCTGATGCATCCTGGGAGCTCCCATGCCCCTCTCCTGATGCATCCTGGGAGCTCCCATGCGCCTCTCCTAATGCATCCTGGGAGCTCCCATGCGCCTCTCCTGATGCATCCTGGGAGCTCCCATGCCCCTCTCCTGATGCATCCTGGGAGCTCCCATGCGCCTCTCCTGATGCATCCTGGGAGCTCCCATGCGCCTCTCCTAATGCATCCTGGGAGCTCCCATGCGCCTCTCCTGATGCACCCTGGGAGCTCCCATGCGCCTCTCCTGATGCATCCTGGGAACTACGTGTCCTCGAGGAGGTGCGTCACGTCCAAGCCTCCAGACCCAGAGCAGCTCAAGCTGCAGATAGCCCTCCAGACCCAGATAGCCCTCCAGCTTATCAACGTGCAGCACCGGCCTCTTATCAGGAGCAATTACCTTCAAATTCAGCTCACAACACTTTAATGGTACTTGTTTGAAAAACAAACCCATTAAACGTGACTGCAGACTTCCAGTCCAGCCAGGTTAATCATTTGTTGGGGCGAGATTGACCATATACTGATAATCTAATAACGAGGTTAAGATAAATATATAAATAAACATCTAATTGGTGGGAACTGTTAGGAGTCACGTTGCAGGGGAATACAGCAACAATCCCTGACAAGCAATCTCAAAAGGACTTCCCCAGCTTCGAGATAACAGCTAACCCCATCTCCCATCAGAGCTTTCCTCAGAAATACGCAGACCTTTTGACTACTCATTACATTTTTTATTTTTGGGGGAGAAGTGGAAAAACAGACTTTTTCTTCAGAAGTCTGCACATGTATCAGTCATTGCAGCCTTACTTTCAATCAGTCACTTAAATTACCTTGAGTCAAATAAAATGTCAAATCAACTGTTAACATCTATTTCGAGGTAATACTTATCTTTTCTTGAGAGGGATGAATGGAGGGAGGGATGAATGGATGAATGACAGCTCACCTGGTGTGAATGCTCTGTGGAACTGATACAAGTCCTCTCCTCTCAGCTCCTCAGCGACCTGACCAATCTTCTCCCTCACAGCATCCAGCTTGGTGTCTGCCTCCACCAGGACATCCTCTACGTTCGGTACACTGCAGGAGTCAGGCCCATTCAACACTCTGAAGCCGGCTCACACACAGGTCTGCATGCCATGTACAATGTTAAATTAATCAAATGTAAATATAAAATGTTACCTGGTCACTCTGTGCAATAGGAATATGCTCCTCTTGCTCTCGATGGTGATGTCCCGGCTGAGTTTCACCAACCTCTCATGTTTATCGTGTTTGACGTCAAGCTCCTGCTGGAAAACTTCAGACACCAAGATTAGGTCTCCAATTAATGGCCGCTTATTTCACTGTATTGATTTACTAAGACTGGTAGTTGTGTCTATGCAGTGACAATAAATATTTTAAAAATAACAATTTGCCAGAAACTGTACTGTGTATAAGATAGATTAGTATACCCTTGAATGCCGATAACACAGGGGAGGGTACGTCACTGTCCTCCGATTTAAACGGCGTGCCATTGTTTTTTCTTCTGCGGGGACACGCTTCACCTAAAACATGTAAACTTCATTAGCTAGCTAGCCAGCAAGCTACCAGTAAACAGATAACTAGTTAGCTAACGCTAGGTAGCTAAATGACCACATCCAAATGAGACAAGCCTCATGATGCATGCTTGCAATTACCTTCTTGCTTATTCATACCGGAACAGTTGTGTTTGGTAGATGTGTTTTGAAAGTAAGGTTAATATTGCTAAACACTGAACAACTATAGCCTGGTTAAGAGAAAAAAAACGATTATTTGAACAAGAATCAATTGCATGTCCAGTGTCTATCGCCTAAGGAAAATGGTTCATTTGGAATACGCTAATGATTCTCAGTACAATGCAGAATTATGAAACTATATCTAAGAAATTTAATCCGAAAGGAAAACGTGTTGTTGAGTTTAAGTCGTACAACAACACGACTTGAAACATTTCATTTCGCACTTAAATCACTGGCAAGTCTACGGACCTCGTGTGGCAGGGCTTTTGCGCTGGCTTCTTGCGTAATAGGAACAGATGCATGCTGGGAAATGTAGTTTGGACATCCTAACAGAACGTTGTGGCATTTACTTTTGGGGGGGGGGGGGGGGGGGGGTATTTATGCAGACGTAGGCTATGTCTGCGGTGTAAATTGTATTTCACTGTTCCCCTTTACTGTTTAGTCTGGCGTTAAATTCACACAAACCTGGGTACCTTTGAAAATAAACTAACCCTATAAAAAAGATCTATAGCCTATTTACACTATCAAAACAAACATTGTGATTAATGACTCTGAATTTAACTTGCAGTGACAGCCTTTGAAACCCCTGATTACATAGATCAGATTTCCTCGCTTCTCCAGGATCTCCTTCTCGGGGGATTCATGCCAACTGTGTACGTGCAGCTCGTCGGGTGCCAGCCTCCACGCGTTCTGCAGCACAGATTCCTTCAATTTCTGCAGCAGCTCACTCCAATTCTCCTCAACCTTCCGACACATTTGAATGAGAAAATAAGATACATACACTGAGGGTAAATTCATGATTATTTAAATACAAAAACAATTGTCATTGAAGGGCTGCGCGGGATTTGTACACATTGGCCTATTTTGATTAATATATTTAATGGGGAACATTTGTATATATTGCTATAGGAAGTGACATATATTGTAGTTTAATATATATTTAACACCAGTTTCAAACAAGTGAATCTGTACTCTTCTGTAAACTACACTGGTGTGGGCCAAGAACGTAGTCGTTTGTAGGCGGAGTCAGAGTAGACATCAGAGAGGGGCAAGAGCGTACCGACGTACAGAGAAGGCGCCATGCGACACTCGCGGATCTAAGCATAACCCAACAATGTCCTGACGGACTACGACCTCACCGAGATGCGGTTCTCGAAACCATGTATTCGTGTGTACCGCAGCATATGAGGTAATAACGGAACACGTGTGATGAAATTGTTAGGTTTTAAATCGTGGAGAGCTGATTTTCCGTTTCATTCGGTGTGGCGTGGCAGGCAGTGGATCACTTCCAAACTTATCAGTAGCGGGGCGCGTGTAAAGGATTGGATTTAAAGAGGCCGTACTCATATTTGACCGCAAACATGGAGAAGGAAAGTACAGCAGATTTGGACCGAGACCGACAGTATTGTGAACTTTGTGGGAAAATGGAGAATCTTCTCAAGTGCGGCCGGTGCCGGAATTCCTTCTATTGCAGTAAGGAGCATCAGAAACAGCACTGGAAAAAGCATAAGCTCATTTGCAAAGAGCCAGACAAACCCCAGGTCTCAAAACAGAATCCCGAACCTGAACAATTGTTAGTGGGGGACAGTAAAGAGAGACACGGGAAACCCCAGCTAAAGAACCGCACAGAACCTGAGGACATCGCACCTCCGGTTGGAGAACGAATGAAAGGGTTTATCACAAACGCAGAGGGCCAAGACAGTTCTGACAACAAACAAGATGGTTCTAAATCAAATGGACAAACTCGGTCTTCGCCTCAAAAGCTCGCCATGGAATATATTGTCCCGTGTATGACCAAGCATGGCATTTGTGTAGTTGACAACTTCCTTGGAGGGGACATAGGGCTGGGCATTTTAGAGGACGTGAAAGCTTTGCATAAAACTGGCAAATTCACTGACGGACAGTTGGTCAGTCAAAAGAGTGACTCCACTAAAGACATCCGAGGAGACAAAATAGCTTGGATAGAGGGAAGGGAGCCGGGATGCGAGAAGATACGTTTTCTAATGAGTCGCATGGACGACCTTGTCAGACACTGTAATGGCAAACTGGGAAACTACACAATAAATGGAAGGACAAAAGTAAGTAGCAAGCCACAAAAACACATTTGATTTTGAGATGTAACTTTTGTGTTGCTCCCCCAAAACTCATTTAATGCTGTTCTATTACCATTCTAACTAAATGTTTGAAAACCCACCTGAGAGGCCTTAGCCCAGACTGGCAGAAACAACCTGTCCCACACACACCTTATCTAGAGGCCTCAACCTTCCCAGTTCCTTCCAGGCATCAGAACAGAGAGTAGAGTCTGGAGAACAGCTTTCCTTTGGAGACATTAAGTTCTGTTGCCACCAAAACATCACTGGTGGATGTAGGCAAATGCAGCAGCACCTCTCATCCTATGCTGATGGTATGCCACCTTGTTCACATCCAGCCTGTATGTAGGGGGTCAGATGGCTGAGTGGTTAGAGAATTGGGCTATTAATCAGAAGGTTGCTGGTTTGATTCCCGGTCGTGAAAAATTAAATTGTGTCCTTGGGCAAGGCACATTACCCCACTTGCCTCGGGGGGAATGTCCCTGTACTGTAAGTTGCTCTGGATAAGAGCGTCTGCTAAATGTAATGTCAATGTATTATACCCTCAATACACGTCCCAAACCCTGACTCTGTCAGTAAGCCTCTTGCTTGTAAGCCCCCCCTCCTCCCCTCAAGGTTTAGATCAACGTGAGACCACCAGAGAGGCTCCCTGTCTGACAGATCTGACCACGGTGATCCTACAACCTCCACTGACTCTGAAACAGGAGCCTGTCTCTCCCCCTTCCGGGACAAACACCTTGTCACGCATCACAACAGCGTTTGACCAGCTGCAAGTGTTTCAACTTTGACCGGTGAAACATTTAGTTTAATTTTGAATTGATCGTGCAGAGCACCTGTGGACAAAAACATACAAAATAAGTCATTTAAGATTTGTATTCTATGTTATTCAAGTAGCCTTCTCCAGTTATGGGATTATAAACTCTTAATTGGGTATTGATCCTGGATAGTCTGACATCACAGGTCCAGGCAGCCAGGCTGACATGGTGCTTTTCACCGTGGCCTGGTAACCTCACGGTGTCTGCTACACTTACGACAGGATTTCAATGGATTTGAATTAAGAATCAATCAGACAAAGTATAAATCAACTATGTAGTATGTGTTCAGCTTCCTCCAACTTCTCAGAGCATCTTAATGCCCAGGATAGGAATATGTTAGCTCATTCACATGATGAAGCCATTCTGTATTTCACTTTCTCGTCATGTCTCTGCAGAGGTCGTCTTTGTATGTTTTCTCAAACTGCTCTTCGTGAAGACCTCGTCCAGCTGTCCTTCCCCCTCTTGTCTGGTGCTTTGCGGTCATCTTGTTGTTTACACAAAATGAAGTGTTTACCAGAAAGCACAGATTCCATGGAGAGAGAGATTTGTTTGCGTGTGCTGCGTTGCAGCCAGTCACAAGTCAGATGTTGTTGAGGACGTGAGGCCTCGAGGACGTTCCTCCAGTCGCGCCATCGCCGGCGGGTTGTGATAAACCCAGCCTGAGAGGAGGACCAGGTGGTCAGTGTTGCGACACACACCTCTGACCAGCTCAGTGGCTCAAAGAAACCCACAACAATGCTAGTTTGATTCACAAACGGGACAGATAAAAATTGTTGCCCAAATAGTTATTTAATATCATTGTTGTAACTTCCTCTTTCCCTCAGTTATACTGTGAGGAATGACAGGCTGCTGGAAATGATTGTTCCTTATCAAGTCTGTGGTGTTTCTTATCAAACCTGGGTTGTTCAAAATAACAGTATTGACTTAAGAGACTCATTTCTGTTTTCATGGTGCCATGTTGTATTGTAAAGAATGTAAGATGTATGGTTTCTCCCTTGCAGTTAAGCCTCAAGGTTTTGCAGTTATGGTGCACATATGGTGATCTCACAGTGCCACTGCTGAACACTGAACGTTCAGTAGCATGGGGCCAACGTTCAGTAGCATGGGGCCAACGTTCAGTAGCATGGGGCCAACGTTCAGTAGCATGGGGCCAACGTTCGGTGAGCAGCCTTGTGAAGATCCTCAGTGCTCTGGAGAGGAAGTTGCCACTTGACCTAGATTATTACACTCATAATTGGACCTTTAATGTTGCTTGACTGAAGTTGTACTTCCTTCGTACAACTGAATCTAAAGCATGCTGAATCTAAAACATGCTGAATCTAAAGCATGCTGAATCTAAAACATGCTGAATCTAAAGCATGCTGACTTCCACACTCCCTGTTTGGTTTTCTGGGCTTGTGTAACCTAGACCCTGAACCAAGGTCAAGGTCTTTAGTGAAGGGGGCCTTTTGATTTAGCAGACATCAATGAAGAACAATTTTTTGTTTGTCAGTGAAAGCCAATAAATATGCATCAGTAGAAATTAAATGACACGAATAGTGAGCATAGAAAATGTACAAATAAAAGAACATAAAAAAAAGAGAGAATAACACTCCTCTCCTTGATGGTTCTTCAGAGTCCGTTGGCCAAGTTATACTGGCTCACAGCACAGCTTCCACAAGCTTTAGACTTACAGGGGTGCTTGTTCAGGCAGAGAGGATGTGTCAGTGACTGATCCTATTACAGAATGAGAATCAGTCTCACGCCCAGCACTGTCCCTCTCTCCAGGAAACTAGTTAGCCTAACCAGCACCACACATCATCCTGCTCCTCAGTCACTACTAGGAAACATCTGAGACTGAACGTGCCACGGTTGGTGTGTGAATGAGGGACATATCTCCACAATAGTTTGACAGTTGACGTTAATGTTGGCCTTCTGGTCTGTTGTGACGAATGATAGCCTGTTGGGTTCTGTTGTATCCAACTGGTTGGCTCTTCCTCTTATATGAGGATACACATAATAAAGGATTCATTAAGCTGCAGGCTCAGAATTGGATCTGACTCCTTTACCTTACATCTGGCTGTGGTAAACACCAGGGGAGTAAACCGATGTGTGTTAGACACGTCTGGCTCGCTGCTGGCAGGGCCCAGCTCTGAAGGTACAGTCCTGTACTGGTGTTGTGGGTCTGCTTTCCATTGTTATTTTCCTCCAGTAAAATGAAAGGAATGAGGGAAAAGCAACTAATTGTTTTAAAGTGTTGCTTCCTCTTTGAGCCGCAGCGTCTGTGACGGATAGAACAGCGTCCAGTCAGGACATCAACCTCCCACACACCTCTCTGCTCCAGGGTTGAACCTCCCACACACCTCTCTGCTCCAGGGTTGAACCTCCACACCTCTCTGCTCCAGGGTTGAACCTCCCACACACCTCTGCCCCAGGGTTGAACCTCCCACACACCTCTCTGCTCCAGGGTTGAACCTCCACACCTCTCTGCTCCAGGGTTGAACCTCCCACACACCTCTCTGCTCCAGGGTTGAACCTCCACACCTCTCTGCTCCAGGGTTGAACCTCCACACCTCTCTGCTCCAGGGTTGAACCTCCCGCACACCTCTCTGCTCCAGGGTTGAACCTCCCACACACCTCTTTGCTCCAGGGTTGAACCTCCCACACACCTCTTTGCTCCAGGGTTGAACCTCCACACCTCTCTGCTCCAGGGTTGAACCTCCACCCACCTCTTTGCTCCTCTCTGTCGTCTTCTTCTTGACTGTTTGTGATTGTGTGGATAAGCATCTTTTCCTATAAGCAGACCCCTAACAGTTTGCCCCTTTCTGCTCATTCTTAGCTGACGTCAATAAGCTCCAAGTTAAACGTGATACCATCACTCTGATGTCAGAAATAGCCAGAGACACGGGCCAGTGAGCCACAGGGCAGATTTAAGGACAATCTCTGAAAGGTGTCATTTTGAGGGTCATGAGTTGATTCCTCAAACCACCATAGTGGAATAGAATTAAACATAGCTGACCTGGGTACAAATATCCTATCTCCCGTAGTTATGTTTATGAACTGTAGTGATGTGTAATGAAACTGAGTTTAAGGCTCAGAACAGGTATAAAGGTTAACAGCAGTTACTGAATAAGAAAGTGGGGATGGACACTGTGACATTCACAGAAAAACATCCTGTTATATTATTTGTCTTGTGTGCCCTTAAAGAATTACTAGAGCGTAACCACAGGTGTTGTTGTCTCGTATAAGTCACGTTAGAGAAACACATTGAACCAAGAGATCCGTTGACAAATCCCTCCGTTGATGGCTGTTTTTAGGCTGCTTGTTTTGTGTCCCACTGGACAGGCAATAATGAATTCTCAGCCCATTGAAAAAAGCAGGATTTATTTGAGATGTGATCTGGAGCTGTTCAAGGCTAATTGAGACCAGAGCAGAAAAATAAACACTTGCACAAGGCAAGCCCTGCATGTATTGTTTTTTTATCAAGCCAAAGGAGTGTTTCATTAATTACGTTTTTATTAGGTAACCACCAGAGATTTCAAGTATATGAGTGTATTAACTAACCTGAAACACTGAGCTGTTGATAAGACTTTGTTTGACTTAATTCTTCACTGGAGTGAGGCAGAGTCTCGGCAATAAGTCATACTTATTCCAAAATGAGAAAGCATGCTTGTCTGTCAGTGACCAACGGTCCATTTATCATATCCTCTCTCTCTCCTAACTCTTCTCTCTCCTAACTCCTCTCTCTACTAACTCCTCTCTCCTAACTCCTCTCTCCTCTCTTTCCTAACTCTTTTCTCTTTCTTTCGCTCCCTCCCTTGCTCTCCCCCCTATCTCCCCTCTCCCTCCCTCCTCCATAGGGGTTGCCCCCAAGGCTGTGTGGAATGTAAACAAACAGCATGGTGATCAGGTTCACCCTAATGAGAGCCCACACAAGAATGTGGAAGAATGACTGCAAGGCAGAACGTGAACGTGGTGGTGGAAGAGAGAGACAGAGAGATTTGGGATCCCTTCTGTTGTGTCGTAGCACTAGTTCAACAGCCTCGTAAAAACAAAAATTAATTCATTTCCTATGATGATAGGTTTGTCTTGGAGTAAATCTACTCACAGTTATCATGTCGGTATTTAGAGCATCAGCAATGTAGATAACAAATGAGGTATGTTCAACATACTGTTTGACAGCTCTCCTAATGAGTCACTAAATGGTCGGAACTACACTTACAGTGGCATGCCAGCTAAACATAGCCAGACTGATCACATTTCCTCTGCAGCAAGTAGTGTTCACTTCCCCATGCTGGCCAGGGAAGTGGGGTTTTCTGTATGGTAGAGATTGGGTTGTAGCCTACATGTCACCTTGTTATTACCTCCCTGTTGAGGTTGAACTGTCACCCATTGTCTCTCAATCAGACCAGAAGTAGCTACATAAACTACAAACATGGAGGAAAGTCATCAGCTAGCCTAAGAAGATGCATACAAACAAACCTCTCCTACATCTGGCATTGTGCATCATTTGTGGACTTGCCTGTCCTGTTTTAATTCATTACATTTGAGCAGAAGCCCATCTCTGGCCATATTCCCAAAGTTGACAAACGTTTCTTGTGGGCCAGCCCGTTAGGTCTATATTTCTGTAGTCGACAAAGGGCGGTTTGCAGGTTCCGCCCACGACCTAGTTGCTAGGTATTAAAGCATAAATTAATGTTCCTCTACAAAGGTGGACGTCGGGTTTTCAAGTTATCTTTTGTATCCTACCAGTGGGATGTCGACCTCATGCAGTCTTAAATCAGACAAGTTTGACATGTGAAGCTAATTCGACATGTAACACCAGTCAACAGTCACAATGGACAACATTAAAAGGCTCTTAATTTCCCAGTTGAAGGTGTTGGGCGCTAGCAGCTTCGGTCTGAAGCGTTCAGGGGAGAACAGACCATCTGCATTCCACCGTTCCCATCTTGTGTTTTCGAGGCGGGTGCTGCCAGATCTAGGAATTCACATTTCAGCCAACTCTTGTCAGTGTGACCCTTCCTGATCATATTTGTTTTAGTAACCCCTGTATCCATTTTCAAAGCTTCCTTTTTCTGCTGCGACCTATAGCTCTAGTATCGCTCTATGTAGGCCGGGGGTTGGTCCGAAAAAATGCGCGCGTGCGGTTGCAGCAAATGCGAACTCGCGCGTGTTTTGAGTCATAGAAGTCAAGCCCATATCCTTCCATACCGCCTCCTTCAACTGAAAGTGTTTTGACAGTGACCACTTTGTTTGAGTCTTGATTTAGGTTATTGAAACTTGTGTTTGAGGCCAAATGCGTAAACATTATTATCATGTAAAATTGACTTTTCTGTGTTCTAAACAACTGGTTGGGCCCCCCTACTTGCAGTCTTTGCCGATTGCTCTGACAGTGCAGCATGAGCAGCGGTGGGAGGAATCTCAGGGCGAGTGAGTCAGCCAGGCTCCCTCACGTTCTGCACGTAGACCAAGCATTAAAACACTGTTGCGCTGGAGAGAGGCCAGGAGTCAAAGTTAACATCAGTTCACTCTCTTTTCTCCTCCCCTCACCACCCTCCTCAACACTCCTTTCTCTCTATCTCTCTTTATCGCTCCCCCCCCCCCTCCCCGCATTATAAACAGCTTTGCTACACAGGGGGTCTCGCTCACAGGAAGCTCTTTGTCCGTTAGCGTGCCTCTCGCGCCCCTTTGAACCTCCAGAGCGCACCCACCCTCGAGGGGACAGGCTCCCTGCAGTAGTTTGTCAGGCAGCGTTACTGAAGCTAGGCTAGCTAAGCTAGCTAGGCTCACGCCTCCTCCTTATGTGGGACAAGACTCTGAAGGTGTGATGCAGGTCACTACCGGCATGCTCACTATCGCTGCAGAAGCCCTATGACGCAACCGGCTGCTGGGAAACATTACATTTACATTACATTGAGTCATTTAGCAGACACTCTTATCCAGAGCGACTTACAGTAAGTACAGGGACATTCCCCCAAGGCAAGTAGGGGGAAGTGCCTTGCCCAAGGACACAACGTCATTGGCACGGCAGGAATCGAACCGGCAACCTTCTGATTACTAGCCAGACTCCCTAACTGCTCAGCCATCTGACTCCCACATGAAACATTCCAGACGAGTGGCGATCGTGACGTACAGGAGGATGCTCCTCTCCACTTTTCACAGTAGTCGTCACGAGAACAAGGTGTTGTTGATGTCATCCTTTGTGGATTTACTTTACCAAAGCAGTGATTTAATAACATATTCTCATTTACAATAAAGACCTGGCAATGGTATAACTCCATTAGATTGTGTCATTGCGTTACAGAAGCCGTTGTCTCCCACACAGGGATAGCATGCATGCTAGTGTGAATCGGTGAAACTCACTCCTCAGGTATATAACAGGCCACCCGCGTCAATGAATAGCTAGCTTTTCTTTGGTGTAGCTGGTAGAGGTGGCGTGTTCGAGACCAGTTAGGGACGAACAAATGGTCCATAAAGCCTTTTGACGGAGCAAGACCACGTCTGTTACACCCCCGTTACATTAGCAGTGCTAGAGTGAGCGTTGTAAAACACAGGTTGAACTTGAGCAGGCTGTTGTTTTCATAGGAACAGTCTTTCTAAATGGAGCTCATGAATGCTTTAGAAATCTGGAACAGAAAATAATGTGGACATTATTTCGCTTGGCGCTGGACCAAGCCGAGGAGTTTAGTCTATGGTGTGTTTAGAATAATTTTGCTATGGTTTTTGTTGATGTACGTGTGTAAAAATGTAGAGGAACTCGCCCTTCGTTTTTGATATCAACGCGTAGACATGGTATAGGGCCTGAACGTGTGTGTATTGTGCACATTTACTCATGTGTGTTTAAGCTCAGAAATGCTTTGTTCCACAGTTGATAGTCCTATACTGATATTGCTGCCCTCTGGGCTGACCTGTGGGTCATATAAAGGCAAGGTGCACAGGGAGAACCCGTCTATCCACTAAGCCGTCCCACAAGCCTGCAGTCCAAACAAGGCAGGACTCCCAGGGAGTGAAAGCCAGTTTCCAGCTCTGTTGGACAGAGCTGTTCTGCAGGCTGTGTCAGTGCAGCTGACACAGCTCTGACCCTTCACTGTGTTCTTAGAGAGTCTGTGCTGTGCAAGTGTCTTGGATGTGCAGACACCTCGACTGTTCAGCCCTTATTAGAGCAGGAAACTGCGAGAGGAAGTTGGCTTGCACTTTGATATCTCCGGTTTCTTTTTTCGCTGCTTTAGAGTTTATAATGTGACAGCTGGCTGTAAGGGAGCCTGCTGTCCTTGTTCACTCTGCCTGGTCAGACTAGTCACCACGCTGGGCTGCTTCAACACACACACACCTGCTTCAGCACACACACCTGGATCCCTTGGCTGCTCTTGCCTAGCTCTTAGACGAATCAACACACACACTCACACATCACTCCTACACAGTCTTCTGAGTATGTAAACAAATAATACATCTGAAGCCTTTGGAGCTGAACAAAGATGTTGCTCAACCTATCAGGACTGAGGAGGCTGATGTTGCTCACCCTATCAGGACTGAGGAGGTTGATGTTGCTCAGCCTATCAGGACTGAGGAGGTTGATGTTGCTCAGCCTATCAGGACTGAGGAGGTTGATGTTGCTCAGCCTATCAGGACTGAGGAGGTTGATGTTGCTCAGCCTATCAGGACTGAGGAGGTTTTGATGTTGTTGTTTGTAATTGTCATCTTGTATCCCGAGTAGCTCCCCTGATCCCGGTGTTTTGTGTTTACAGGCGATGGTGGCATGTTACCCAGGCAGAGGCACAGGATACGTGAGGCATGTGGACAACCCTAACGGCGACGGACGATGCGTCACCTGCATATACTACCTTAACAAAGATTGGGATGCCAAGGTACGTAGTGTCACCGTCCTCAGTCTAACCACTGTGCCTCCTGAGGCGTGACGCATGATGGCAGAGGGAGGACCCCAAAACGTCCTTCCTCGTCACCCCTCATCCTTAGGCGGGAGTTGTTGGATCTGAAGTCAACTTAAGTCCCCAATCTCTGAACCCTGTCATCCTGGAGTTCCTGTCCCTCCCACCTCGCCCCCATACCTCCTCCCCCCTCGGTGTGGGAGCCCTCTCCGGTCTGGTCCCAGCGAGCCACGCCTCTCCAGGGTGGAGGAAGGACCAGTGTCTCTGGAGCTTTAGGGTCAAAGGTGACTCGCTGAAACGGAGCAGGAACTCAGTTCTTGAGCTTGGAGGGAAAAAACAGGATGCTAGGCTGCAGGAAACAAGGCTAATGTCGTGACAGAAGCGCAGCAGTGAGGAGGCGTCTGGCCCAGCTGGTTTCAGAGGAGGTCAGGGGAACTAGCGACAGGAAAAGAGCACGTAGCCTGAGCTAGGTGTAGAGGAACCAGAGCCTCAGCCTCTCTGATACTCCACCTCCAGGCCTGCTTACTGAATGATCTCATTACTGGAAACTCTGTTTTGCCAGTTGAAGGAGGGAGGGATGGTGTGACGAGGCTAATCCTGCACCGTGACGTTGAGAAGGGAAGAGGATCATTTGACAACTCTGTAAGGAACACAGAGTTCTCAGACGATGGCAATGCACAAACAGTTTCTGGGTTCATGCTCGACGAAAGAAAAAGAAAAATTCAGGTTTGGGTTTTTCAAATGATTCACACATCCCCCACCTTTTAGATCGTTAGATGTAAATGTGCTAATTGCCATCGAGATTGTGATTGGCTGTGACTGTGGGTTCATTGAGCGAGCTCTCTGTTCTTGAGTTTGGTTGCCTGGATACGGATGGCTCCATCAGGGGATGATATGACTGGAATGTCTGTGTTACTTGGGCTTCCATTACACACTGCTATCAAATTGCAGTTCATTACAGTTCAACTGTATACATTATTTGCATGTGTGTGGCTGTGTCCTCCTTAGTGCTTTGTAAGGCCTGTACGTATCTCCAGAGCAGAGACAAGCCAGTCCGTTGTTGTTGTTGTGGGTTAAACAGGCAGATGGAGCCCATCATCCAGAGAGCCGTGATGTCACCCAGACATAGTCTTCCTGGACCTTTCTCACTTCTTAGTCAGGATTGGCACCAGCAGCCTCCTCGGGGGGCCTGGAGTCTGTATTAGGGGGGCTGTGTTAGGGGGGCTATGTGAGGGGGGCTATGTGAGGGGGGCTGTGTGAGGGGGGCTGTGTGAGGGGGGCTGTGTGAGGGGGCCTGTGTGAGGGGGGCTGTGTGAGGGGGGCTACGTAAGGGGCTGTGTTAGGGGGGCTATGTGAGGGGGGCTGTGTTAGGGGGGCTGTGTGAGGGGGGCTATGTGAGGTGGGCTGTGTTAGGGGGGCTGTGTGAGGGGGGCTGTGTGAGGGGGGCTGTGTGAGGGGGGCTGTGTGAGGGGGGCTATGTGAGGTGGGCTGTGTTAGGGGGGCTGTGTGAGGGGGGCTATGTGAAGGGGGCTATGTGAGGGGGGCTGTGTTAGGGGGGCTGTGTTAGGGGGGCTGTGTGAGGGGGGCTGTGTGAGGGGGGCTGTGTGAGGGGGGCTATGTGAGGGGGGCTGTGTTAGGGGGGCTGTGTGAGGGGGGCTATGTGAGGTGGGCTGTGTTAGGGGGGCTATGTGAGGGGGCTATGTGAGGGGGCTATGTGAAGGGGGCTGTGTTAGGGGGGTTGTGTTATGGGGGCCTGTGGGCTGTGCTGGCATCCGTGTGAAGTCAGACTGATCAGCTATGTGAGAGGTCGACCATGCTAGTTGCAATCTGCTTTTCCACTATGCAGGCCCTCTCCATCCAACTCACTTCCTGAAGCTCAGTCTCCCCATCCCTCCACAGGAAGGCCATTCTCAGCCCTCACTTCCTGCCTTCCCCCCTCCTGCCTGGGGTGCTAGCCTCTTCCCTCTCCTCCTCCTCCAGCTCCTCCTCTTCCTCCTCCTCTGTGTCTCAGATGATGGTGGAACAGGAGGTTTAACCTTATTTTGAAGCCACAGTCTGAAGTGTCTTGATTGGGCACCTGTTCAGGTCTCTTGCAGCTTAAGGACTAACTAGGCAGCTGCGTACGTGTCTCCTTGCAGGAACACGGAGGTCTTCTCAGGATATTTCCGGAAGGCAAAGCCCAGTTCGCCGACATCGAGCCCAAATTCGACAGGTTGCTGTTCTTCTGGTCGGACAGACGAAACCCTCACGAGGTCCAGCCTGCCCACACGACCAGGTGAGCCCTGCAGACCCTCATCGGCCTTCACCCCTGACCTCTGACCCCCTGACCCTCCCTTCAGGCTCTCTCATATCCTAACTTGTCTCTCCAGGTATGCCATCACCGTGTGGTATTTTGACGCTGATGAGCGAGCCAGGGCTAAAGAGAAATATCTAACAGGTGCGTTTGAAAGAAGTCAAACTGAAGCCAACTGTGGTTGCAGTACTTTAGTACCAGGGCTTCCTACGTGTCAGATGTTGACGGGCTGTTTCTGCAGGGGCCGGAGAGAAAGCTGTGAAGGTGGAGCTCAACAAGCCGTCAGATGCCAGCTAATGAGAAGCCAGGGCCCCTCACACGGCCGTGAAGTGCTCTGCTCTGCCCATCCTGTGGAGAGAGTGTGCTCTGCTCACACTGAGAGACTGGGTGAACTTACGGATGGTAATACAAGGTTATAGAGAAGGAAAAACACTTTTCTTTCCATCGGACATGGCCTGACCCAGGTGACCATGAATGTGATGTCATTGTACTTCAGGGACTGTGTGCTCTGTTTTTGGCCTTGTTGGTGAATAATACTTGCTTCAAAACTGCAATTCAGAAATTACTTCAAAGAGGAAGTAAGCCCAGAGAGACTTCACCAGTTAAATTTTTACAAATTGATTTTGCTGTTAATTCCCTAAAGGTACAGTGTTCTGCATATGCTTGTCGTGTTAATGCTTTACATGGAATCAGGTGTGGGAAAATGTGCCTGCGTTTTGATAACATGAAGAAGGATCGGAATAAAGAAACAATGAAAGTTATTCTGTGACAGTTGACATATTTTTCATTTAAAAAGCTTTTATCAGAATCAGAAAGGTTTTAATCGCCTTGAAAGTTGGCACAGACAAAGAATTGACATTGGCAGGAAGGTGCATACATTCAACATATATGAATCTTAACTCATATATGGTCTACCTATACTAAAGGTACAAAGTCTCACTAATCCTAAGAATAAAAATTAAGAATATGAAATATAAAATGGCCATAATATACAATATAAAAATACAAATAGTATAAAAAATAAATACTGTAAAAAAAAAATACAAATAGTGTATCAGTACTGCACATTTGAATGAAGGTGTCATGGTGTCATTGTACAGATAGTGGTTCGAGTCAGTGTGAGTTCTTGGCCTTGTTGAAGAGGCCAACAGCGGATGGGAAGAAGCTATTTGTGGCGTGAGGTTTTGGTCCTGACGGACCGCAGCCTTCTACCGGAGGGGAGTGGCTGAAACAGGGAGTGTCCAGACTGGGAGGTACCTGATTTTACAAATAGTGTTGACTTCGCTCAATGCTCCGGTAAAATCCCAGATGTACTCTGTGCTACATCTCACAGTGTCCCTCCCCCACCCCTTGTCATCCCTTTGTGGGGCAGGTAAGGACAGCGTACTAACAGTACTGTTATATTATAGTGCCCCCTGCTGTACAAACATGGTAGGCTTGAACACAGCTTTCTGTAACATTGTTTTACCATTTTCTCCAAAGATGATTGAATCAGACAGGTTTGGGTTGAACACATTTATTCCTGAGTTCAAACTAAATTAAAGACATCTTTGATCAGTCAGAAATGTGTTCATTCAAAACAAACCTTTGATTTCAAAAGGTTTAAGGTACTACTCAATATTGGATAAAGTGGTTACATACTTTACCGATTGCCTTTTTATAGTTTAATTTTTGAAGTGTACCGTCTCAAATTTGAATTCCTTCTGACAATGTCACAGCAGTTTTTGGGCTTGGCTGATGGAAATTCTACATTGATAATCTGTCTTACTGTAGTTGTATAATACATTTTTATTTATTAAAGTTAATGGGGTGTGCCTCTGGAAACAAATGGCTGACAGCCCACAGAGGGTGCAGCTTGACTGATTCTGGGCTGTGTGCTCAACACCTGATTTCACCAGTTCAAACATCACAGCAACAACTGAACACGTTCACAAGTTTTATTGGAGGAATTAAAGCCGGTAGCAAAAATCTTGCATCCTGTGGAAACATGAGACCACAGCAAAGCAACACTAGTTTACCAGATGGGCTAGTTTAGCAGGCAGGAGACTTGGTGTGGTTGGGAGTCCTCAAGGTGCCTGGAAAGGAGCTGGGAAAGGTAAGATGGGTTACAGGTAGTACAGGTGAGGTGGAGACACAGGTGGGATGGTGGAGACATGGTCTTCTCCTGAACCTCAGTTGTGGTCAACTCCACCTTAGTGAACAGTACAACAATGTGCAATACAATAAAAGAATTGGGACATTAGACTGAATTGATACATTTAATGAATCAAAAGCAAACATATTCTCAGCGACAATAGAAACCTTAATCCAACCCATGACTGCAATGGTGAACAAAGCCTAAAACACTGGTCTCCTCAACTACAGCACCAGTGCTAGTAAACTCCATCTGCCTCCAGTCCACCACATTCCCGGGCCTCACTATAATTCCAGTCATGTAGTACTGGATCTCCTTTGGAGAAAGAACAGAGTCCCACATGTAGACATCAGTCAGAGAGCCAACAAAAGACTGTGCCGCATCAAAACGGCCACCGTAAGAGTCCTGTTCCTGACCCAGAATGATACTGGGAATCCCTGTGATAGAATACCCAGGGCTGACAGACTTCCTGGGGCTGGTCTTGCTGTTCAGCCACACCTGGGCCAGTCCTGTGGTGGTCTCCCAGGTGGCACAGAGAGAGTTCCACTGATTCAGCACGCCTTTCAAACCAGAGAAAGTTACACAACTATCATTCACATACACATGGTAAACATCATGCTCGTCTCTCCACAACAGCAGGCTGTTGGCTTGCTCTGGCCTGGCGAGAGAGAAGAGGCTGGAACCTCTACATGCATCGGTGAAGAAGCGCAGGCACACAGTCGTGGTGTCGATGGAGGTCTGTGTGGACTCAGGGTTGACTCTCACATTAGTGGTGTTGCTCTCCACAGGGAAGGTGAACATGCTGTCAAACAAATCTAGTACCAAACAGAAGACATTTCAGAAATGGTTGAGTCATTCTGACAGCAAAATGAAAGTCCTCATTTAAACAACATGTCTTACCTTCTCTCCCTTCTGAACAGCACACCATCAGTGTGACGAGGAAAACCAGTTTCTCCATTCTGTTATCTGTTTCTTTGAGTCTGACTTCTCGACGCTGCCCAACTGGTATTTATGGGGAAGCTAGTTCAGCCGTGGCAGTGAACCTGGCAGCTGACCTCACTCACACAATCACTGCAGAGGTGCTGATTGAAAGTCTGGTGTTTCTCAGGGTCCTGGGGAGCAATACTGGGTCGTTACCAAACTCTGCAGAAGCCTCCTAATGACCCCTCATTTGAATCAGGTGTGTTGAAGAGTGATTGTGTGAGTGAGGTCAGCTGCCAGGTTCACTGCCACGGCTGAACTAGCTTCCCCATAAATACCAGTTGGGCAGCGTTGAGAAGTCAGACTCAAACAAACAGATAACAGAATGGAGAAACTGGTTTTCCTCGTCACACTGATGGTGTGCTGTTCAGAAGGGAGAGAAGGTAAGACATGTTGTTTAAATGAGGACTTTCATTTTGCTGTCAGAATGACTCAACCATTTCTGAAATGTCTTCTGTTTGGTACTAGATTTGTTTGACAGCATGTTCACCTTCCCTGGGGAGAGCAACACCACTAATGTGAGAGTCAACCCTGAGTCCACACAGACCTCCATCGACACCACGACTGTGTGCCTGCGCTTCTTCACCGATGCATGTAGAGGTTCCAGCCTCTTCTCTCTCGCCAGGCCAGAGCAAGCCAACAGCCTGCTGTTGTGGAGAGACGAGCATGATGTTTACCATGTGTATGTGAATGATAGTTGTGTAACTTTCTCTGGTTTGAAAGGCGTGCTGAATCAGTGGAACTCTCTCTGTGCCACCTGGGAGACCACCACAGGACTGGCCCAGGTGTGGCTGAACAGCAAGACCAGCCCCAGGAAGTCTGTCAGCCCTGGGTATTCTATCACAGGGATTCCCAGTATCATTCTGGGTCAGGAACAGGACTCTTACGGTGGCAGTTTTGATGCGGCACAGTCTTTTGTTGGCTCTCTGACTGATGTCTACATGTGGGACTCTGTTCTTTCTCCAAAGGAGATCCAGTACTACATGACTGGAATTATAGTGAGGCCTGGGAATGTGGTGGACTGGAGGCAGATGGAGTTTACTAGCACTGGTGCTGTAGTTGAGGAGACCAGTGTTTTAGGCTTTGTTCACCATTGCAGTCATGGGTTGGATTAAGGTTTCTATTGTCGCTGAGAGTATGTTTGCTTTTGATTCATTAAATGTATCAATTCAGTCTAATGTCCCAATTCTTTTATTGTATTGCATATTGTTGTACTGTTCACTAAGGTGGAGTTGACCACAACTGAGGTTCAGGAGAAGACCATGTCTCCACCATCCCACCTGTGTCTCCACCTCACCTGTACTACCTGTAACCCATCTTACCTTTCCCAGCTCCTTTCCAGGCACCTTGAGGACTCCCAACCACACCAAGTCTCCTGCCTGCTAAACTAGCCCATCTGGTAAACTAGTGTTGCTTTGCTGTGGTCTCATGTTTCCACAGGATGCAAGATTTTTGCTACCGGCTTTAATTCCTCCAATAAAACTTGTGAACGTGTTCAGTTGTTGCTGTAATGTCTGAACTGGTGAAATCAGGTGTTGTGCGCAATGTCTGCAGCCGGTGCAGTTAGACTGTTAACCATCAGTTTCCAAAGGCTGCCACTAGGGCGCTGTATTCCCTGCTGGTCTGTAAACTGCCCCTGTAGTCTTAAGGCCTCATTAGCAAGATTCCTGTGCCACTATTGTAATGTAGTGGTGGGAAATTTATATGGTGATGTATGCTGGAAAACCCTTAAAGATTATTAAAATATGCATTAATAACTGAATTACATATAATGTTTAATGATCAAAAGCTACGCAGGTCTACAAGTAACTTTAACAAGTTTTGTTAAATTTATTAGCTAAACGATAAACCACAAGGGGTTTGTCCAGTTCCACAAACCAGATAGATTCATTGGAACGAAATATATTTAACCTATACATGGTTTTTCATGCCTTAATAAATGAGTAAGCCCTATACACAAGACAGAAGTGTAATGGACTACATTTAGCATACGTAGATCTGGAAAAAACATAACAGGATCTATGCAGTGACTTCTCTGATTATATTTCCGTTCAAAGAATGTACAGCAATGTTACAAAAAGGGCTATGTTATGCCAGGTGCTTGCGTTGTCTTGTCTTAAGAATTTCAGTGCCCAGTCTGACCTTGTGTTGTTCTGTGTACCTGACAAATAAGACTTGCACTTGAATAAAAGATTTGAATCCACACGCAATAAAAGACCACAAACATGAACGTCTCGTAAAACAGCGGCATTAAAATATTTAATAGCCGAGGCTATACTGGGATGTGAAAGAAGACGTTCTTCTATCAGAAGATATTATCATAAGAGAAGGCTGGCTCTGATGAGACTACCACATCTTATTTACATAAAATGTGCCATTCAAAACCCCTATTTGAATAAGGCTTGGACTTTCTCATGCATTCACGTGGACTCTCATATTGATAGACAAAGCAGTAAAAGGAAAAACTTCAACCCGTAACATGGTATGCTTCTTGTCATTGATTCGAACGGTGCTCACCAGAAATGAACCGCTCCTAGAGGTCACTTGAAAGCGGCCCGACACCGACCTTTCGAGGCGGGCCAGAGAGCCGTTGTTTGGTCCGCCACCGAGATCGATTCCGGAGTTCATACCATCATAAACAAACCGCATTAAGGGGGTTAACGCCCCAGGGTTCGGTTCAACCGGACTGAACAAGGCTGGTGCAAACACGACCTGAATGTATGTGTTTACTGAATCAAATGCAAAGAAGGACTTGAATGAATGAACCAAACATTCTCAGCATCAATAGAACAGGAAGATGTTACAACACCACCAAATAGGGCTAGTAGGACTCGGAATGTGGGAAGGGTTGTCATGCCATGTTGATGTTTGGCTTAGAACCAAGGTGTGGTACAATAAGAGTGTGTGCTGGATGCTGTATAATCAACTTTTTGACCACAGATCATTCAAACCTCTTTCTATGACAGTAATCAGAATCAAATAAACAGACAACAGAATGAAGAAGCTGGTTTTACTCGTCACACTGATGGTCTGCTCGGCTCAGATAAATACTGAAGGTAAGAAATGTTGATGTTTCCGTTCAGAAGGCAAATTATGATTTGTCATTCTGCTGTCAACATGACTCAACAACTCTGAAATAATTTTATTAGCTTTTTAATCAGCTGGTAGACAGTGAAACCAGAAAATAATATTGACCTCATGGAGGAGACAGTACGTCTTTAGAAAAGCCATGCGGCACAAAGGTCAGACAGCTCATTTATACAGACAGAAAAAACATAAGTGCAAAAGGGATAATTCAGGTCTCATTCATGACATTTTGACGTTTCTGTTTTGAATGCAAATGATGATTGTCAGTCTGCTTTCAAAATCACTCAACAATTTCTGAAATAATGTGTCTCTTCTCTCCGGCACTAGATTTGTTTGAGAGTGCGTTCACCTTTCCTGAGGAGTCCCAGACCACTCATGTGAGGATCATGCCTGAGTCCACACAGACCGTTATCAACGCAGTGACTGTGTGTCTGCGCTTCTTCACCAATTTAACCAGAGATTACTCTCTCTTCTCGCTCGCCCTCCCAGAGCAAGCCAACAGCTTTCTTCTTTGGCGTGAGAACGACGGTGTTTACTCTGTATATGTGAATAATCAAGCTGTTTTCCCTGGTTTGAAAGGCGTGCTGAATCAGTGGAACTCTCTCTGTGCCACCTGGGAGACCACCACAGGACTGGCCCAGGTGTGGCTGAACAGCAAGACCAGCCCCAGGAAGTCTGTCAGCCCTGGGTATTCTATCACAGGGATTCCCAGTATCATTCTGGGTCAGGATCAGGACTCTTACGGTGGCAGTTTTGATGCGGCACAGTCTTTTGTTGGCTCTCTGACTGATGTCTACATGTGGGACTCTGTTCTTTCTCCAAAGGAGATCCAGTACTACATGACTGGAATTATAGTGAGGCCTGGGAATGTGGTGGACTGGAGGCAGATGGTGTTTACTGTAACTGGTGCTCTGATTAAGGAGACCAGTGTTTTGGGTTTTGCTTACCATTGCAATTAAGGGGAGTCTTAAAGGTTCTGTTTTTTCTGAGAATGTTTGATTCATACATTCAAGTCTTTTGTTTGCATTTTATACAGTAAACGCATCATTTCAGTTTCCGAATGTGTCTAATTATTCTAATCATTGACTTTGCTATCAGCATCATCCTGCAACAGGCTTGTATTTGCTACCAGCTTTACCTCCCCAACTTGTGAACGTCTTCAGTTGTTGCTGTGATGTTTGAACTGGTGAAATCAGGGGTTCAGCCTCCAGGGGGCAGTATTCCCTGCTGGACTGCTGGTCTGTACTAAACTGGCTCTCTAGTCTTAAGGCCTCATTAGCAAGATTCCTGTGCCACTATTGTAATGTAGTGGTGAGCATTTATATGATGGAGATGTATGCTGGAAAACCCTTGAAATCTGCATTAAAAACGGACAATTACATTTAATGTTTAGAAATGATCAAAGTAACTTTAACAACAGTTATTTAATGTTAAATGGATTAGCTAATCTAAATAAACCACGAGGGGTTTGTCCAGTTCCACAAACCAGAAATATTCATTAGAACAAAATATATTTGACCTCTACATGGTTCTTCCTGCCTTAATGAATGTGTAAATGAGTAAGCCCTAAACATAACAGACAATGAAAGGGTGATGGAATACATGCATATGTAGATCAGGAAAACATATATACCAGGATCTATGCGGTGACTTCTCTGATTATATTTCTGTTCAAAGAATATACAACAATATTTACAAAGAGTACTATCATCCACACACACAACTTCTGACCACAAGACAGAAGAGAATGTTGAAAATAGAGTCCTACAATGTGGACTCCGGGGGATGCCATGTTAACTGCAAAGTCACTATTACATTTTCATTATTCTTCACCAGTAGAGAAACGTGCAGTGAGGTAAGAACTCAGAGCCCAGAGCCTCAGTAAGGGTTCAGTTCCTCAGGAGGTGGAGAGGGGTCCTGGCCTCCTGTGTAGGGGGTGAGACTGCTGTTCCGGCTGCCCCAGTCATAGCTGTCTGCAGTCAAACTGGCACAAACGTCATTTATTAAAACCCTGTTGGTTTATTAACTTAATCTACACCTAAATATGTCTGTAGTGCATTTGGTTAAATTATATTTCTAAAACTAGTTGTTCCAATCCTTGATTGTGATTGGCTATATTGCGTTCAAAGCCGTCGTAAAATCCAGCATAACCTTACAGGTTGTCCTCATAACATTAGGGTTAGGGTTAGGGTCTATTACAACATTCCATATTACTGTGCATCGAATATTTCAAATAAAAAAAGACGTTGCAAAGTTACAAGGTAGCAAGCAACCTAGTCGTAAAGAGAATGGCAAAATTTGCTGTGAATTTTGATTTGCTGGGTAACGTTTGACGAGTGGTGCGAGCCTTCGCGTCGTGCCTAACAACTCCCCTTACCTGTTCTAAAATCAGCGCAGAACACAGCCTCTTGGGGCTTATTGCTTAAGTCATTTTTACATCCATAATTAACGGTTAATTTAACGGTTACGTTTGTGTGTCTCCTCAGTACGTACCTGGCCTGACTGTTTTGAGGGATGATGCTCCATGCCAGGTCATCGTCACTGTCGTAGCGCCGGGGGTTGTCAAAGAAATAACCCCTGGAGGAGAAGATATGTCCTGGGATCCCAGAGCAACTCTGCACACACAGCACAGACACACAGCACAGACACATAGCACAGACACACAGCACAGACACACAGCACAGACACACAGCACAGACACAGCACAGACACACAGCACAGACACACAGCAGACACACAGCACAGACACACAGCACAGACACAGCACAGACACACAGCACAGACACACAGCACAGACACACAGCACAGACACACAGCACAGACACAGCACAGACACACAGCACAGACACACAGCACAGACACAGCACAGACACACAGCACAGACACAGCACAGACACAACAGCACAGACACACAGCACAGCACAGACACACAGCACAGACACAACAGTCAGTTCCTAGTCAGATACATCACTGGTCGGGTCCTGGTCAGGTAGAACTCTGGTCAGGGGATGGCAGGAAGTCGGGAAAGTTAAGATTTGTGCAAAATGAAACCATTTGGCTGGTGGGCGTGTCCTCACCCTGTCACGAGCCGGCCGTCGGACTCTGAAGAAGAAGACCACCAGAGAGGTGGGGAGCAGCTCCCACACAAACAGGATCACACCGAACACCACGTACCCTGCCTCCCCCAGGGTCCACTGCAGATCTGCCTGAGGAACCAAGAATACTTTTCCAACTCTGGACACCAAATGCTGGTTCTACATGGAAAGGAAAATCTACACCGTTATCAATGTAAATAATGGGATGAACCGTGACAGTCAACAGGAGGGATTTTAGGTGGTGTTTTCAGTAGCTGTCCAAATACAAACTAGTCACCAAACGTATCCTGGTGGTACCTGGTCAGAAACGTTGTACCAGTCGTAGTCGAAGGAGTTGATTCTCTTGATTTTGGGGAGGGCCAGTACCACCAGGTTGTAGCAGGCCCGCGAGATGTACAGGAAGATGACCATGGCTCCTATGACCGTCACCTGACAGACGGACGTGCCCTGGAAGTGGGAAGGGAACACGTCTGATCTCAGACATACTGTAGTGACAGACCAATCAGCTTACTGGGCCTCCTCATGCCAGTGTTTCATGTCAGTGCTGTGGATCAAGTGGAAAGGCCTCTTGCAGGTTTAGAACCTATGCTTGCTGTAGTTTCTGGCACAAGATGGATTTGATTGCTTTACAGTAATATGAAATTCAAAAGTAACAGGTACAGCTTCTGGTAATATTAGTTTTGCAATCACTCTGGTTTCTTTCGATTGCCACCTAAATAATACTGTCTGTATCTTGTTAGACTTGACGCATTTATTCTTTACAAGAAATACATCTTTACATTCCAATAACTCTGTTGAGCTCACCATCAACACTGCTTCCCTCACCTTGGACTCCAGGTAAATGTTGGCCAGCGACATCTTGGCGATCTTGTAGAGGCAGAGCGAGAGAGAGACAGCACACAGGACAAAGAGCGTGTCGTTTATGGCCACCCTGACCAGCACGATGGTCTGGGCGTCTGCTGAGGAGGTTCTCACCAGCAGGGCACAGGTCAGGTTCACCACCAGGAACACCACGCTCACACTCAGGAAGAGGAGGTGCAGAGGGAACCTGGGGAACAGGAAGAGAGACAAGTAGCCAGAAGCAGCCAGAGCCACTGTTTATGTCTCCCAGTTTATAGTGTTCCATACAGATTCATTAAGAACACCGTAACGTTTATCGATCCACAAAACGTTGTGATTGCCTGTAAGGCCATTTATTGGCGTTTTTTCTTACCTGAACTTGTGAAGCTCTGGTGCATATTTAGACTTTGCTTTAAATACAACCTGTGAAAAAACACAGATCCTGTCAAATTCTTTGTCACCCGTCAGATGTGCAGGTTACTCCTTTAGTCTACGCAGAGAGCTCTTTCACTTCTGCTTTGTCTCCAGGAAGAAGTGAGCGGGCAGTGACTGGAAACAGGAAGAGGGGACAGGAACTTCTCTCTAACCCTCTACATGACATGTCGCTGAGAGGACAGGAACTTCTCTCTAACCCTCTACATGTTACTGAGAGGACAGGAACCTGGTCATGTCATCTTACTGTACATGGCAGGAACCTCAGAAGAACAACATACAGACACAAGTCTATAACATACTAACACAGGTACATAACATACAGACACAAGTCTATAACATACTAACACATGTACATAACATACAGACACAAGTCTATAACATACTAACACAGGTACATAACATACAGACACAAGTCTATAACATACTAACACATGTACATAACATACAGACACAAGTCTATAACATACTAACACAGGTACATAACATACAGACACAAGTCTATAACATACTAACACAGGTACATAACATACAGACACAAGTCTATAACATACTAACACAGGTACATAACATACAGACACAAGTCTATAACATACTAACACAGGTACATAACATACAGACACAAGTCTATAACATACTAACACAGGTACATAACATACAGACACAAGTCTATAACATACTAACACATGTACATAACATACAGACACAGATCTATAACATTCACATGCCGTTCCATAAGATACAGTGTTAGAGCAGTCCTCCCTCTCACCTGAGCAAAGTAGAGGTTCATGAGGCTGAGGGTAAAGAACTGCAGGCAGACGGGGAAGCAGTAGAGCAGCCAGAATGAGAAGGGTCCCAGGGTGTTGGCCGCCACAAAGTTCCTGAAGTAGAATGAGAAGAGCACAGCTCTCAGGGCAGCCCAGAGGAGGCATAGGAACAGGAACACTGTCTGGTAGCTGAGCCGCTTGTGCCTGTAGTGCAGCACCAGCCACAGCTGGGCGTAGATGAAGACAAAGAGCAGCGAGTAGAAGATGGTGTAGACCACCGTCAGGCCCAGGCGGACGTAGGGGGGCACGGCCGGGCTGAGGGTAGGAGGGGGCAGGGACTCGTTGCCCAGGGCCAGCTCCCTCACAGGGGCCTCCATGGCTTGTGGAGAGAAGGAAGCGAAGACACAGACTCCCTCTCCCAGGGCTCCGTGCTGGCTGTTCCGCTCCTCTTTCAGCCTGGCTGTCTGGGTTGCCCTCTCTCCGTCCGCCTGGGCTACAGAGCTGCACACACAAGCTGCTCTCACGTCTGAGAGCAGGAGAGAGCGAGGCAGAGGAGAGTCCACAGAGAGAGCAGGAGAGAGCAAGACAGAGGAGAGTCCGCAGAGAGAGCAGGAGAGAGCGAGACAGAGGAGAGTCCGCAGAGAGAGCAGGAGAGAGCAAGGCAGAGGAGAGTCGAGAGGGGAGAGAGGACAGGGTATGAACGGGGGTTGTCAGGAGCTAAGAGAGAAGAACAGAGGAGACTGGAACGGGGGGCAGAAAAAAGAAAACAAGGCTGACTTCCTGCTTCAGCGCTCTGTGGGCGAGAGAGGCTGAGGCACATGATCTGTGTAGAGAACGAGTCGTTTGTCAGGAGCAGGGAGCAGGAAACTGTGTTGTGTTGTGAGCTCAGAGCGAGGGCAGAGCCTACAGGACTCACGCTATGATACGCATCAGCTGACGCACTCTACTGTACCTTTAACCCTGTACTGGGGCTTCCCACCACGGCTGCCTCCGTGGTGAGGGCCTGCCTCAGCTGCCACTGCTGCCTTAAATCCCAACTGCTACAGCTGCCTTAAATACTACAGCTGCCTCAAATACTACTGCTGCATTAGATACTACTACTACTGCTACTGTTAAAATCATACTGTTGTTACATTGACTTTCACTGGGATGTGAGGTAAAAAAAAGACAGGTTTCCTGTCTTAAAAATAAGTAATTTATGCAATGTTAGTATACATGCAAAGTTCTTACTGCCTGGGATGCTGACAGTTCACAGAAGACTGTGTCTGTGGGCCTAGGACTGGTCTGGGAGACACTTCAATCAAGAACAATTCCCAAGCAAGGTTTGCTGTGGTTGCGTATTTTGGTTTGACTGGATTAGGGCATGTGAACGAGAGGGAGGCAAGACCTGAAGGTCACTACAACTCACCTTTGACCCTTTCAATGCATTTTTCTAACTCAGACACATTCTGTAACCTCTCTTTAAACAAGCAAGTGGCTTTGGCCATCTCCTTCCCAGCAACCTGACACAGGGTTTCCCTGTAGACTCCCAGGGGCTTAGTTAGAGATATTAAGGTCATTTTGCTTACAAAGGCAAACTAGAAAAAGAAGAAGACTAGTACTAACATATACAACCACATGATCAAGTCCAGATAAATCCTAATAGCATGTGTTTGTCTCTTCCAGGAATGAGTTTTGACATGACAAGGTAGTGTTTGTCCTACTCTTCCTCTTTTGTCAAAAGGACAATATCCTTAATAAAATTAAAAAGGAGAGAGAGAGAGACAGAGAGAAAGAAAGAGACAGAAAGAGAGAGAGAGAGAGAGAGAGAGAGAGAGAGAGAGAGAGAGAGAGAGAGAGAGAGAGAAAGTTTGACACAGAGCGAGAAACACACAGGGAGGGAGAGAAGCAGGAAGAGAGAGAGGGAGAGAGAGATGGGGGGAGACACAGAGATAGAGAGACATACAGGGAGCGGGAGAGACACAGAGAGAAGAGAATGGGTGGTTTGTGAGAAACCTCCTCTGTGTCATCCTTGCGTCAGAGTCAATCCTTCTTTCTCATGCTCGCTGTCAGCCATCGCGTCTGCAGCCTTCCTAAATATGGCCTGGTTAGATTCCAGGCGGGAGGTTCCCAGGCTGCAGGTCTTTGTGTAGGGACATGGTGTCTTCCAGCCACCCGAGGCACAGCATGATGGGTGGGCGGCCCTAAAGATACCCGCACGGCGGCACCTGTCTCTGAGTTCCAGTGAACTCCGTAAATCCTCATTTTATAACTGAAAAAATCTGCATGTTGGTGTTCTATCGTTCAAAACAGTGGTTGTAGCTACAGGATGATAATACACAGTACACGAATACGTTCAAGATCATGTGAATGCGGTATTATTACAAAAAAGATTTACCACCATATTTGATTAAACATCTTAGTTTTCATTAATGGTTGCATGTTGGCAAGTCACCGTAAGTCCAAGTGAACTTTTATGAATGACCAGGAGATGGCGTTAATGAGCTGTATTTTCCAAAGAATTCCTTGAGACATGAAATACAAGATTTCAAGTAGTTGGCCCAAAATCTAGAACACGTTATCTAGCTGAAAGCTTCTTTGACCGTCCAATGTAGAGTGAAACACAAGAGCGAACCTGGCTCTGGTATTTTACACTGAATTCACAATTAACTGGCCAATGTAAGACTTGACACGAAATATTTGGACCTCACCATTAAATGATTTATTAAAAAAGACACGTAGCCTAATTCTAAACCGTGAGTTTAAATTCAAATCTGATACCTCCAGTGGTTTAATACATGGTGTTTGGTGAAGAGGAAACGTGCTCTCAAGCTCTAACAAGCAGTGTGTTGTCCAGTATCAGGCAGTTTGGCCAAAACTAACTCCCGTTCAGATTAGGCCTGCTCGCATGCTCCTCGTTATTCCCACCAGGCGAGAAGCTGATTGCGGCTTCCCTCCCATGCTTAGTCATGGTACAGTGACTTGTGTACCGTCCCCAAAGTTTATATAATTTGTCCAAGAGACAGAGAGAAAGAAAAGGGGGGCACAAGAGTGCTAGTAACCCTTCTGGCATCTGGCCAGACCTCTCTGTGTGTGTGTGTGTGTGTGTGTGTGTGTGTGTGTGTGCGTGTGTGTGTGTGTGTGTGTGTGTGTGTGTGTGTCTGTGTGTGTGTGTGTGTGTGTGTGTGTGTGTGTGTGTGTGTGTGTGCGTGTGTGTGTGTGTGTGTGTGTGTGTGTGTGTGCGCGTGTGTGCGTGCGGTGCCCCGGCTGAACACACCGTGGAGCCATCCACAGGCTTGTAAAGACAAAACTCAGTATTTGCCATTTATGTATTTCTTAATACGTTTATAATTATCTTCCATTATTACAACATACCATTTTCACCCAGTTACATATGAAGTTGCATATAGCCTATTATTATTATTGTTTTGAATAACCTTTTTTCAAATGTTTACATTTTGTATTTTGGGATCGTATGTATCTGTAAAAAGCCAAATATCTGTCAAATATCCTGAAACCTGAAACTATCTTTACCTCCTTTTTGTATTAAACATTAATTTATAACGATTTTTTCCGGAGAATTTCTTTCTAGAAATGCTCCGCTCCGCTCCCCTCTCCACCCCGCCCTCTTCGGCCTTCCATACCTCTCCATGTCTATCCTGTCAACTTCGACGTAAATCTCTTTGCGCTTTTTCTGCGTGGGGGCAAGTTCGGCGCTTCTCTCCCGTTACCTATTAGCCTACTCATTTTAACTAACCCAGCAACTGGGCAGAAGTATCTAAATATCAAAACATGGGCTGGCAGAAACCAGGCTGGTTTATCACCGTTACTTTACTCGGGCTTGCGGTATCGGTGCAGAGTATCACACGGGGAGATTTCTTTCCATTCGGTGTCACCGCTGGAGACCAGTTGCTGGAACAAGGGAATGACCAAACGCACCAACTTACCCTTGACAAACCTGTATTGTTTTACGATGGAAAATTCAACAAGATTTATGTAAGTTCACAACGTTTTGAATGAGTATCGTAACAAGTAACTAATTTGACACTCAAATAGTGATTATGGGTAATGTTGACATAAAATGAGCAGCTGCGCATTTATTATAAGGGTCACGAGTACACCGGAGACGGCACGCCGCTTAATTTCTGCTCCTCGCTTGAAAAAAGACATAATTAAAATGACAACATCACAAATGTTCTGATCATACATTTCTATGAATCTTTTCTAAGTCATGAGCACACATGAACAATCATGTTGCGTTGCTAATACTTTATATTTGGTTGTGGAAATAACTAGTCCCAACATTTCAGGTTATCATTTACTGCTGCCCCTGAGGCTAAAGGACCTGGTTTTCAATCTACTCAAGTAATTAATGTTAAACTCCTATATGGGTTTGAAACACTTAGACACATGATTGTAAAGAAATATGTGACTTGTATAACACTTTGCCCCAATTAAACATCCCACAACCTCCCGGACCAAATTATTTAGAATAACAAATGAGTAAAATTGAAACAGACTTTTTGATGTTTTCATCAACCTAATTCTCACAGTGTGCAGCTATTGTGGAGCATGCTTAATTGCCCAAGAGCAATTGCAACAGCATAAAGGAAAAGCTGTGGTATTGTGCTGGTCAGACAAACAGCTCTTTATCTTCCTGATTCTGCTTTTCAAAGGAAGAAATGCTCTATCCTTGCTCTAATGGTGTTGTGGATTAAGGCCAGCTATCAGAATAGTTTCATACAATAGATCAGAAAGATAAACATGGTGGAGGAACATCAGAGCAGGAGAGGTTTTATTGACATCAAGAAAGATTTAGAGTTTAGTCAGATTTATTCAGTCAGAAAGTGATTAAGAGACTCTAAATCAAATGGCAAACATCAACGTGTTGAAAGATTTAATGTGCTCCAAGACACCCCTCAAGAGCATATAATTAATCACAGACACTTTCTCGAAAGTAGGAGAGCTAAATTCTTTCATACTCAGCATAGAACAGTAAGTCAGTACCTGTCCTAAACTGTCTGAGCCCACTGGGGAAATAGTCATGCTTTGTGAAGCAGACATGTTGATTATCATGTCTGGAAAAAGTGGGTGCCTTTGAGTCCAATATTTCATACAGAAAAATATGTCAACAGATATGTTCTCAACTTTATCTAGCATTTAAACAGGAAGTTCTCCTACTAAAGGTTTCTGTGCGATCTTGGGGATCTGTGGACAGCTGAGGTTTAGACAGGAAGCGCCCCCATCTGTGGCCAGGAATAGTTGTTGTGTTCTCTTTACACAGGAAGGAGCAGAAATGTGTTTTTGCCATAAGCTGAGCTTCTTTTCAAGCACAGCACGGGTTCATACGGAAAGTTCTAACTCTGTAGAACGGTGTTCCTGAACCACGTCTTGTTGTTGAATGTGTTGTTATATAGGACTGACCTGGATCATTAGCTCAATTTGTTTTCAATAGAGGTCAAAGTAGGACGGCTCTCTTGTTGACCTGCATGCCTCGTAAAGAACCATAAGTCACATGCTTAGTTGTCGCAGGCTGACTGAAGGTATGTTTCACCTTTCAGCTCAACACCAACGGCTTTGTTGCCACGGCCAAGCCGAGCAGTGAGGCGACATACCTGGGCAAGATGCCGGCTGGGTTCGGCATGATCGCAGCTCTGCATGGAGACCTGGACACGAGTGACGGGGTGGGCAAGGTGTACTTCCGCCAGGATGCCAGTGTGTCCACCTTGCAGCTGGCAGCAGACCACATCAACAGGGCCTTCCCGGAGGATGATGAGGTGGAGCCCACCCATGTCCTGGTGGTGACCTGGGCAGACGTGGCCTCCTACCAGCCCCACAGCAGAGGAGACAGCCTGGACAGTGTGGACAAGGAGGTGAGCTCATCCGGACTGGTGTGCGATCGTCATCCAGTGATATTCCGAATCGTGACCGACAACTTACAGAACGTGTTATCTCTTTCCCCGTGAACATCTCGTCGCACAGAGAAACACCTTCCAGCTGGTGATTGCTTCCTTGGAGAGGGCGTCTTTTGCCATCCTTCTCTACCCGAGGAAAGGGCTGCAGTTTGTCTCCACGCCAGTGAGGGGCAATAATGAGATCCTGCAGGCCGGCTTCAGTAAGGGCCTGGTGAGCTCCTTCCTGTTCAGCAGGCAGGGGCCGTACTACCGCACCACCACTAACCACGAGGCTGTCAGGGCTCTAGCTGAGTAAGCGTATTGTCTCTGCCGCATTTTGTCTCTTGCGCTTCCAAACTCATCGCACTTTTCATCGTTTTTCAATGTCTCTCTCTCTCTCTCTCTCTCTCTCTCTCTCTTTCTCTCTCTCTGTCTCTCCAGGGAGACAAACTCCGGCCAGCGAGGTGTTTGGGTGTACGAGATGGGCACCTCTCCGTATTTCACAGACGTGGCCCCAGGCGAGGTGACAGACCTGCCCACAGAGGGCTCTCTGCACCCTGACCAGCAGGAGGTGGAGTACCCCCCCTACCATCCAGCCCCGGAGCCCCGGGAGGAGGGCCCCGTCGGGGGCCAGATCCCCATCCACACTGTCCAGTTCCAGCCCCAGCAGCCCCACTACCAGCCAGAAGACCCCCAGGTGGTGATTGTGGACGACGGAGGAGACATCAATGTTGACGGTGAGAGTTGAACAGAACGGGGCAACCCACCTCAAGGACCAAAGTGTCATTTCAGCCTCGTTGTTTTAGTTTGAGGTTTTTCTTCTGATGAACTTATCCCCAAGTTCCCCCCCAGAAACGTAACCATCGCCTTCCCCCCTCCCTTCCCCCCCCCCCTCCCTTCCCCCCCTCCCTTCCCCCCCCCCCCTTCCCCCCCTCCCCTTCCCCCCTCCCTCCCCCCCCTCCCTTCCCCCCTCCCTTCCCCCCTCCCTCCCCCCCTCCCTCCCCCCCTCCCTTCCCCCCTCCCTCCCCCCCCTCCCTTCCCCCCTCCCTTCCCCCCTCCCTTCCCCCCCTCCCTCCCTCCCCCCCTCCCTTCCCCCCCTCCCTTCCCCCCCCCCCCTCCCCTTCCCCCCTCCCTCCCCCCTCCCTTCCCCCCTCCCTCCCCCCCCTCTCGCTTCACAGTCTTCTCCTACAACTCTGAGACGTGTGCAAACAACAGGAAGAAGTGCTCCACCTTTGCAGACTGTAAGGATTACGCCAGCGGCTACTGCTGCCACTGCAGGCCTGGCTTCTACGGCAACGGAGTTCAGTGTGTGGCTGAGGGTGTGTTCCCACACTTCCTGTTTACCCTTTAACATGTACTGTTCTCTTATCATCGATGGAGGATACTTCTATGTTGCGCTGGCTGAGTCTTGGTCTGCTCTGCAGGGAAGCCCCAGCGCATGAACGGTAAAGTGAACGGGAGGGTGTTTGTGGGAAACAATCCGTCACCCATGGAGTTCAGCAGCAACGACCTGCACTCGTACGTGGTGGCCAACGAGGGGCGAGCCTACGTGGCCATCAGCACCATCCCTGCCAACCTGGGGCCTTCTCTGCAGCCGCTGTCGGCCCTGGGAGGGGTCATAGGCTGGGCCTTCGCCCTGCAGCAGCCCGGCTTCAAGAACGGCTTCAGCATCATCGGTGAGAGGGAGAGAGGGAGGGGGGAGAGGGAGAGAGGGAGTGAGAGTGGGGAGAGAGGGAGTGAGAGTGGGGAGAGAGAGGTTGGGGGGAGACCGGGAGAGAGAGAGGGAGAGAGAGAGAGAGAGAGAGAGAGAGAGAGAGAGAGAGAGAGAGAGAGAGAGAGAGAGAGGGAGAGGGAGAGGGAGAGGGAGAGGGAGAGGGAGAGGGAGAGGGAGAGGGAGAGGGAGAGGGAGGGAGAGAGGGGGAGAGAGGGGGAGAGAGGGGGAGAGCAGGAGGCCCATGTTGTTTAACAGCACTAACAGTACGTTGTAGAGGTCTTTCTGTGAAGCTTCCTTGGTTTACTACTTTCCCATTCCTTTATTCACATTGTGCAAAAAAAATAATGAGTCATTGCACTCATCCGGCCTGGATGAAGAGACACACAGCTGTTTCAGATCTCTCAACCCTGCAGCTGCATGGGCCCAGCTGCTTCCAGTCCAGGAACAGTATCTATCTTCCCCAAAACTCCCCTCAGATCACCTCAGTACAGACAGGGGCCGATGAGACACAGTTCGCCTGGTGCCAGGAATGTTTACAAGAGTCTTGACCTCTCTCTGTCCCTCCCTCTCTGTCAAGGTGGGGAATTCACTCGACAGGCTGAGGTGACCTTCTCGCCTGGCAACGAGAAGCTGACCATCAGGCAGGAGTTCAAAGGCATCGATGAGCATGACCACCTGGTGGTCAGCACCACCCTGGAGGGCCGCGTGCCAGAGCTTCCCCAGGGTGCCTCTGTGCAGATAGAGCCCTACTCGGAGATCTACCAGTACAGCAGCAACAGTAAGTCCACCGGGCTGGTCCTGGAAGTGCCGTGGTTGTGGAATGTCCTGAGACAAAGCGTCATCTGTCGTTTTCGATTCAAGGCTGAATTTCTGAAAACCACTTGGCCACACCACAAAGAGGGCTGAAAGTTAACATTGTTTTTGTTGTTGTTGAGGCACACATATATTGGAATCTGAGGTTGTGTAGATAAAACGAAGAATCTAGCCGTGGCCCATTGCTGCATGTCTTCCCCTCTCTGTTTCTCCTTGCCTTTCCTGAAAAATGAAAAAATACCCCCCTGCCTCTCCCCCCCCCAAATAAACTGAGAATCCACATCCAACGTAAACAGGTCAGTCCCAGCTGTGACCTGCTGGCTAAACCTGGTGTCCTGTCCACCTGCTGGCTAACCCTGGTGTCCTGTCCCACAGTGATCACATCGTCCTCCACCAGAGACTACGTGGTGAGTCAGAACGGTGTCCCCCCGGAGACCAAGAGCTACCAGTGGAGGCAGACCATTACCTTCCAGAGCTGTGCTCATGACGACACGTCCAGCTCCGCGCTGTCCTCTCAGATGCTGCGGGTTGAGCAGATTTTCGTCATGTATGACGTCCCAAACCAGCTAATTCGCTACGCCATGACCAACAAGATTGGAGATGTCAATGGTGAGGTCACACAGCCAGTTCTCAGTCTCAGACTTCCTCTCTCAGCCTTGGTCTGATGTCACTTCCTTCTTGGTTTGAGAAAACAGAATCCCCTCCTGATTGAGACTCCTAGCGGTGTGGATTTGGGGGGATAATTAGAGGAAAGATAGTGGTTGTTGAGTATGATGGGATGGGATTGACTTGTTGGTTTTGAAATGTTGTCAATGCAATAAAGGGTGTGCTGTTGTGTTCAGGGGGTGGCCTGCCAGTGGAGAACCCTTGTTTCACGGGAAGACACGGCTGTGACACCAACGCTGTGTGCCGGCCGGGACAGGGGAACCTGTTCACCTGCGAGTGCAGTGCTGGCTTCATCGGGGATGGCCGGACGTGCCATGGTACAACTGCAAAACGTCCACACTAACACATAAAAGGTTTTTGAAATGGAATGGAGTTGTGTGCCAAACGGATACAACTAGGTGCGTCTTAAAGCATTCCTTACCAGGATAGAGGGAGTATTTTTTTATTTAACCTGAAGTAGCGTCACAAATATGTGATCGTTCGAAATGTGGGTCCCACATCACAAATATGTGATTTGAACTATTTGTTCAAAAATTAAATTGGTTAAATTAAAAATGTATTGAATATTTTTCCGATAGACAAAAACTATGCGACAAACGCTTTAGTATGGTAAAATACAGTAGCATGGTAGTAGCATTGCTACAAGTTTAATGCTAGGTAACTAAGTCTGGCAGTTATCTAAGCTAGCTAGCTACCATTTTGAGAAAAAGTATACTTCCGCTGTGGGGACCGTCGGAAATATTTTGAACTCACTAATCTAAAGTAGAACAGACTAAACAGACTTGTATTTTGACTATTAATTGAGGAGACATTGATTTTCCATGACCCTACTCTTCCCTTCCTCGTCAATTTCGGTCTGCATCCGTTTAAAGCCATAGTTTAATATCCTGTCAGCATTCCTGCTAATCCCTTCCTTCCTGGGGAACTGGTCGCTTGTCACAGAACAGTCTTGGTTGAGAGGCCACCCTGTAAACAGAAGCTCTCTCCATTAAGGGGCGGTCCCACACCAATAATTCAGCCGGAGATTGAGACGGACACCAGTCTCTACGCGACCAGGGACTTTGGCTCTTGTGTCTGGGGACTGTTGAGGAAGTGCTCCCAGGCACAGGCGTAGAAACAAGGATATTTCACAGGACACAGGAAAGACGCTATCTGTAACCATTCGTAATTAGGAAACCCGATTAAGTTCTACCGTCTGATCCTCAGTCGTTATCTGATGAGGGAAGACGCTGAAACGCCTTTGATTGTCAGATCGGGAGACAAAAGGCAGAATCTGGACAGACTCTGACATCGTGCTGATGCTGTGACAAAGAGGGATGTTTAGGCTGTGTTTTTCTTCCAGACATTGACGAGTGCAGGGAAACGCCCCAGATCTGTGGCCTCCACGCTATCTGCAACAACCATCCCGGAACCTTCCGCTGCGAGTGTCAGGATGGCTACCAGTTTGCCAGCGATGGACAGACGTGCGTCGGTGTGTACAGGCTGCCTGTGTACACAACCCTTTCCTCAGAGCATGAGTAAAAACAACACACACGGGTTAGGTTCTGCATGTCCATGTTGTCTGGCTGTGATCCTCTTTCGGTAAACAATGCCACCTGGCAGCAAATGAAAACACATGACATCACGTCTGGTCACCTTTCAGAACATTTACATTTAGTCATTTAGCAGATACTCTTATCCGGAGCGACTTACAGTAAGTACAGGGACATTCTCTCCAGGAATCAAACCGGCAACCTTATTAATAGCCCAATTCCCTAACCACTAAGCCATCTGACCCCATCTAGACCCAGAACAGACAACATGAGGGTTGTGATTCATGTGAGTGTCTGTATTGGTTCCTCCAGAGGTGAATCGCCCAGTGGACCACTGCTCAGAGGAAAGCCACAACTGTGACATCCCTCAGCGCGCTCGCTGCAGCTACACCGGAGGCTCTGCCTTCATCTGTTCCTGCCTGCCAGGCTTCGTAGGAGACGGACGCAACTGTCAAGGTACAGCTGGAACCATCTGCCCTGCATTTAGACAGCAGACCAGACATCTATCACACATCTATTGTATGAGACACAGTGGAGGATTCTCAGTAACCACGGTTACCAGTCCTGTAGGTGTCTGTTGTTAGGGCATTGATGACGTGATTGGTTAAGCACCTGGTGGAGTTCCACTCTGAGGTATGTGAGTCATCTGCTGCTGAGGTTAGACAGGAGGACGTAAAACAGCAGATGAGGATGCCATGTGCCTGGTCCTGCTAACAGACACACAGGGCTGTCCAACAGACACCAACAGGACTCACATTTTCCACCTATCGACACCCGCTGCGTGTTCCTCAAACACAGGGAATGTTTAACAAGGGTTTACACTGCCTTGTTTCAGGGGCTTTAAAAACACTCAGAAAGGCACTAGCTAAATGATGAGGTGTTATTAGACACAAGATTATATTTACTTTGCCTTTCCCTCCCTCCCATCTGTCCCCTCCCTCCCTCCCTCCCTCCCTCCCTCCCTCCCTCCCTCCCTCCCTCCCTCCCTCCCTCCCTCCCTCCCTCCCTCCCTCCCTCCCTCCCTCCCTCCCTCCCTCCCTCCCTCCCTCCCTCCCTCCCTCCCTCCCTCCCTCCCTCCCTCCCTCCCTCCCTCCCTTCCTCTCCTCTCCTCTCCTTCCCTCCGTCCTCTGATCTGTCTCCTCCCTCCCTCCCTCCCTTCTCCCTCCCTTCTCCCTCCCTCCATCCCTCCCTCCCTCCCTCCACCCCTACGTCGGTCCGTCCGTCCCTCCCTCCCTTTCCCTCTCCCCCCCTACCTCCCTCCGTCCTTTGATCTGTCTTCTCCCACCCTCCCTCCCTCCCTTTTCCTCTCCCTCCTCTCCCTCCCTCCGTCCTCTGGTCTCCCTCCCCTCCCCTCCCTCCGTCCTCTGGTCTGTCTTCTCCCCCTTGTTCCTCCGGGCCTGAAGACGTGGATGAGTGCCAGCCCGGCAGGTGTCATCAGGACGCTGACTGCCACAACACCCAGGGATCGTTCACCTGCCGCTGCAGGCCAGGTTTCTATGGCGATGGATTCTACTGCACCTCAGGTGAGTCCTGGAGTACCTGAGTGTATGTTTGAGATCCCCGGGTCCCGCAACCTCAGATAAGAGAAGTTTATTGAGTTATTGTGGAAAAGTAATTGAGTCCAGACACAACTCCAGCCCCATGGAGTCCACATCAACATCTGGCTGCAACACACCAGACGCAGTCAAATCAAATCCAATTATATACAAATACAGTGTGACTACTGTGTTTCAGATTTCTAGCTGTTCAGGATTTCTGTTAGTGTGGCTACTGTGTTGAAGGTTTTGTATTGTTAGTTTTGATAGAACAAAAGTAAAGTCCAGATTGGTTTCAGTCCCAGTGTTGTTTATTCCTGTTTGGATTTGAGATCCATGCTAAAGCCTGATGGTGCCAGCTGGAATGTGCTTTCTTTTCCAAGAATGGTGGAGAAGGAAAGGAAATGGTCACGTCCTGTAGTGGGGAGAGACTGTTTTTTTATGTGGTTTGTAGTTAAACCCAACCATATTTATAACATCAACAGTTAGTTCAGACAGAAAAGTCTTTGAGTTAGCCTTTTGGTGGTGAGTTCTGCACGAACAATAAAGTACAGGTTCATTTATTGTATCAACTCAGTCCTGCATTTGAATACACATGTGTCTGATTTGTTGATTCTCTTCCTGCAGAGAGGACAAAAACCCAGTGCGAGACCCACAGAGACAGACTTCTGGGCTCTACTGAGTTTGGCCCCCGAGGGCCACGCCCTGTCCCTGGCCAGTATGTCCCAACCTGTGATCCCCATGGAGCCTACGAAGCCACCCAGTGTCACGGCAGCACGGGACACTGCTGGTGTGTGAGCCGCAATGGGCAGGAGATCCCAGGGACACGAACTGGACCAGGGAGCCGACCTATGTGTGAGCAAACCAGACCTCCTGTCCCTGAACGAGCTACTGTGCAGCATCATTGTAGGGCTTAGTTCTTGAGCAATCACCTTTCACTCTTGTGTTGGTCTGTGTGTAGGCATTGACCAAGAGGTCATTCCCCCACCGGTGGGACCCACTACCAGGCCTGATGTGTACCCTCTGCCCCCGGGAACACATCTTCTGTTTGCCCAGAGTGGGAGGATTGAGTTTGTCCCTCTGGAGGGGTATGACATGAAGAAGAGTGAGTCCAAGGCCGTCCTCCACCTACCAGTAAGTCCTCATTCACTTCTACTTTTACCATGAGGTTAGGATAGCGGTGACTCGGAAGTCTTGACGCAATCTCCTAAGATTTTTCATTTTGTTTTCATTTTGTTTTCATTTTGTTATTGTGGCATTTAAATCTTTTGTGTGGTTTAATTTGGCATATACCATGGTCTGGCACCTCGTCCCTTACATACTCTTGCCGTTGAAACAAGACATCACTGTTCCTGTTTGTGGCCTTCCTTCCACTTAGTCACAAGTCATAAGAGTTCTGCAGAAGAACACTTCTCACACATACTCTCTTGCTCAAAGACTTGTTTACATTTTTAAGAGCTGTAGTTAAACAATTTCAGGGTGATATAGATCCTGTTTGGTACATTGTAATTATTTGTTCAAAATTTCCAGTTCAGTCACTAGACGAGTTTGTGGGTCTGCTTTTCAGTAAAGCTAAATATTGATATGATATCTACACAAGTTAAGCTCAGGACACTATTACCAGGGCATGTGTCATCATTTGGAAAATCGATTGAGACTAGATTCAGGAAATGTTTTAGTTTTACACATCATCAGTTTGGCATGTAGGATCATTTAATTTCTCCCCTAGCACTTACCAGCATGTGGTGTTGGTTACCATCTGCTACTGAAGGCTAGGGCAATACCACAGCCACATGTTGACATTTTTACTCTAATTGTTAACATCAGTGTAAAATCGTCTAATTCACACTATTTCTTCACAACCAGATTTTCAAACTAGCAGTTTCCTGCCAAGGCTTACACTTGGTTTCAAGTTCTTTTTGTAGCCTTTTTTCTTGATGTAAACACTGACGTCGGAAAACAAGCTTTTCCGTCTGTCGCCCAAGATGAGCTTCAGGTCCCTGACCACTGCACTCACCAGAGGCTCACGGGTACTTGACTTCTCTCGCAGGAGAAGATAATCATCGGGGTGGCGTATGACTGCGTGGAGAAGATGGTGTACTGGACAGACATAACAACCCCTTCCATCAGCAAGGCCAGCCTGCAGGGGGGTGAACCCATTCAAGTCATCAGATCAGGTGGGGTCAGAGGTCAGGGGTCAGAGTTCACCTTTGCTCCAATCACACATCTGTTTCTCATGGCAGTTCTCTTAAGAGCTGGATCACCTGTGACCCTGGAAAGCATCCCTTTGATGCTCAGTAATGCCATTCTTATGAAGACAACTGCTTCATTGGCTGCAGGGGTGAAATGTATCACAGTCAAATCTTCTGTCTCGTGTTGCTCCTCTACAGATCTCGAGAGCCCAGAGGGGATTGCCATAGACCACTTGAGCCGGACACTGTTCTGGACCGACTCTATGAAGGACCGGATCGAGGTGGCATCCCTGGACGGGACTCAGAGACGTGTCCTGGTCGACACTGAGCTGGTGAACCCCCGGGCCATCATTGCTGACCCCACCAGAGGGTGAGTCTGGTCCCTCCTCCTGCTCTGCTCTGTGGGAATGGACACGATTCCCCATCTGATCCGCATTGCTTTTTTGGGAATGTGGGACTCGATTACTGAAGCCTGGCCTGTTAATCAAAATGAGCTCAGCCATTTTAGACTTTGTGTGTTCCCTTTAAACACCTCAGATTTTGTCCAATCTGTTATAAACTGTAACTGGTCTGTCGATAGAAACTTGTACTGGGCCGACTGGAACCGGGACGCCCCCAAAATCGAGACCTCCTACATGGACGGTACCAACAGGAGGGTCCTGGTAAAGGATGGTCTGGGCCTGCCCAATGGTCTGACCTTTGACACCCAGAGCTCTCTGTTGTGCTGGACTGATGCAGGTAGGCTGGGTTCAAGTGGTGACAATCTTCCGTTGGGACGTGCCGTGGTCGAGGGTTGTGATTGGATGTGATTGCAGTGGTCGAGGGTTGTGATTGGATGTGATTGCCGTGGTCGAGGGTTGTGATTGGATGTGATCGTTCGTCTGCAGGCACGCATAAGATGGAGTGTATCAACCCTGGCCAGAGTGAGAGGAGAAAGGTCATGGAAGGCCTGCAGTACCCCTTTGGAATGACCTCCTATGGAAAGAACATCTACTATACTGACTGGAAAAGGTAGGGTAAAGACACAAAACACAACTTCCTTCTCCCCGGCAGGAATTTCACTCTTTGACTCATTGAATTTGAGACTGTTTTGAATATTTCTGGTCCATTTTTAAGTCTGAACTATAGGGCAACAGTATTCTCACAAGTCGTAGGTGTCACAGAATGAACACCAGAGTATTTGGTTCAGTGTGTGACGCCAGGAGTAGAATCGGTGAAGGTGTTACCTAAACAGGAAGGGAGGGGTGCTGGGAGGGGGATGGGGTCACAGGTCAGATGAACTCCACAGGCTTCACTCCCGCTGCATGAGCAGCATGAGGGCTCTACCCTCCCCCCCCCCCTCACAGTGGGGCCCTGTTTCTCCAGACAGACCATGCCATCTATGTGTGTTTGCCATTGAGAAGGGGAGGGTGCCTGGGGGTTGGGAGCGGGGGTCAGGGAACCTATTTGAAAAGTGGCAGCTGCTTGCAATTTCTCAGACTCTTATGTGGCTGTGATTGGGTTGTCCAGGGCCTCTCTTCAGATCTCACCAGGGGCACAGCTCTGCCGGAGGGGGCTGGAAGGGGGCTGTGGACTAGTGGGGCATTGGACCACAGGATAAACTATCTCAATAAACTTAACAACTGTGCTGCACTCCGCCCTTCCCTAACTGTCCCACGCTTCTCATCAGGGGGCTGTTTATTGCACATCATCACCGCTCACTTTCCACACAGAGTTCTCATCACAACTATCATGCTGTACCTAACTTTTCCCCCTCCAGTTGAGAAATCCCAGACTGTTAAGCAAGTGTTTGTGTTTGTGTCAGGGATGGAGTGATCGCTGTGGACCGGAACACTGGGAGGGAGACGGATGAGTTCCAGCCTCAGAAGCGAACTCGCTTGTACGGGATCACAACAGCCTACGCACAATGTCCATCGGGTGTGTAGCTTTTTATTTTATTAGTCCTGTGTGACCAGTTCTGGTTAAGTCTCCCGTAAATTGTAGCAAGGGTAAGTATTCAGTGTCAGGGGCGAAGATAAGAAAAGGAAAATAAGAACTTACAACAGTAAAACACAAAACGTCACTCCTGTTCTGGGACGTCCTCTAAATCATTCCATGAACTGGTGTGACCCTTGCATAGTTTGGGGTCACCTTTAGGAAGCCAGGTGTGGGTGTTCCTCAGTTCTGTAACTTCAGTGATGGTGCAAACACTTAGCCCTCTGACCTCTCTGGTCCTGGTGACGCCTTTACACAGAACAGAGTTTCTGACATGCTCTTCAATCTGAAAGCAACAGGAAGCCTAGTCAAGATGAAGTTGGGGGAACACTAAGGTTACTGTTGCGCATTAGGGCAACGAACTTCCACACAGCACCCTGTCTCTGGTTAAGATTACGTAAAGCCAGAGAATGTTGAGCCCCAGAGGCCCTCTGCTGTGTTTTGTCTCCAAATACTGTGAAACTGAGAAAAAGACTGTTGCCCTCAGATGATGTTAGTGATGTCTCAAGAGATCAGTTACACAAACCAATCACACACCAGTTCACAAGAATGACCATACTGAGCATAAAAGGAATGCTTGACAACAATATTAATTATATATACTATCTTTCTCTGAGTTTTTTTCTAAGTGTATTATTTCTGTCATCAGGACAAAACTACTGTACGGTGAACAACGGAGGTTGCACGCATCTCTGCTTAGCCACTCCTTTAGGACGCTCCTGCATGTGTCCGAAAAACACCGTGGGCGTGAGCTGTGTGGAGAGAGAGGGGAGGTACTGAGGTAAACGTGTCAAGAGCTCTGAGTGACCTCAAATGTCCCATCTGATGTTGAGTCAGGCTGCCACTTGTTCTAAACTATAGCTGTTCAAAAACACTTCACTGAAATCCTACTGTGCATTTTATGACGAAAAAAAACCCCAAATCTTTTTCCATTATCCCCTTATAGTTTTTTGGGGGAATTGTTCATACATGAATACATATTTATCAATACATTTATAGGACATTTTGAATATCTTGAATATCTCAAGGAATAAATTTAATGTGAAGTTAGTTAAATCAAACACTCATCTCCTAGCTTTGTGATATGATGTTGGCATATGCAATTCATTCCATAATTCGGATTGAAGTATAATAGTGCTAAAGAATTGACTGTATTAGAGGGGAAGATAAGTTTACATTCTGTGCAGCTATCCAATAAAAAAACTTTTTTAACAATGGCGTGAAATTATTTTTTCAGACAGTGCTGTCTCAGTGATTGGAATTTATGAAGAAACGACACCATCTTGTGGGATCTGTGCTTTATTGCTTATGTCGTTTTGAAGATTTTTCGCTATTACACTAGAGGTTGCTGTCCACTCAGTTTGCTTGCTTCGTGCCAAACGAAATGTCGGAGCTGTCATTTCTGTCTGGACGGCGACAAAAGGAAAAAAGAAAACTGCTTTTATGTCGGCTGTGCTAAATAGGGCTGGTTGTTCCAATGTACCGAAATGTTTCTAATAAAGTTAACGAAAAACATACTCCTGCTAAAGCAAGCCCTAGTGGAAATGTTAAGTAAAACATCTGTTGAGATCATCTCTTTGTGTAGCCTTGAGTGATTGACAGGACAGCGCTAAATAACTCAACCAGAGACGGATGACGAAATGGAACCATGGGATCAGTTTCAGCGGAAGATCATTTCAATCCATTATTTTAAAATCCCGGTACAGCTGCCCTCGTAATGATAATGTGTTGAAGTCCAAGTTTGCATGTTTCATTACTGTGTTACTTGTGTCATCAGAAATCCATTAAACGTCTATTCGAAAGCAGCATGCGTTCACAAATAAATATAGGCCTATTTACGCCTTGTATTAATATACAAGCTTCGTTTTATGTTTATTATTTCTTATCCGTGAGTTTACACCCACAAAGGGGGACACTGCTGACGTAGGATGAGTGATTTGCGAGTAATTGAATCTCTTGAAAGAAAATGTTTGATCGATAGGGGCTTAGCCGTTTTGATCCAATAGAATCACAAAGCAGGCTTTTGGGGGCGTGAATGTGTACTTCGGTACGTCTCTTTCCCAGTGACTGAATCGCTGGCTGGAAGCTACCTGGAGTCGCATTGAACAGGTCAGGTATGCCAGAAATCTGCTCCGTAGATCTTAAAGTGACAACATGACAATTTGGAGGTTTCACAGAGTTTAACACATGGCATCTTGATATATGTATTTGCTAGACGTTCTTCGTTGCCAGCATTAGTCGCCTAGCTAGATTGCTAGCAGTTTGCGGCCGCGGGACAGTGTTTGACAGCTGATGCTGTGTGACAGGCTATACAGTAACGCGGGTTGGAAAATGGTCCCTTAACTCAATTGCTGCTCTGTGCACAAGACGCTGTTGCCGGATACTGTACTGTGCTGTGCCTGCTAGTTTGCAAACTACGTTCGTTAGGCCTATTTGTATATTATCGACTCTAAAAGCTGAAGGTTTTTTGTCTTTACTAGCTAACTAGCAACACTAGCTATGCGCATCATTCTGTTTACACACCAGCTAACGTTAGCCAACGTAACCCGTTAGCTTGCTGCCCGGTTAGCTTGTCAAAACAATCACAAAGCCCATCGTAACGTTGTGTGTGAAGCAAGTGCGTGTGTAGAGATGTGGACATCAATACAGTTCGCTAGCTACCATAATTAAGTTAGGTAATTGTATTTATCAGTTAATGTATGTTCTTTACAGGATTGTGTTGGAGCTGTGCACGAGCTGGATGATATGATTTCGCATCGGTCCTTCCAAGTTCCAACTGAGTAGCGCTCGCGCTGCCGAGTGATGCCGGCTACAGAGAGATGAAGCAATTCAATGGATTACTGACGTAAAAATAGGAATTACTGACGTAAAAATAGGAATCGTCTGTGATTTTGCACTTTGGTTGACTGTGGGGCGATTTGAACTTCCCCCAGTTTACCCTTTCCTTCGATGAGGACTGATCTGATCCACCTAACATTACCCCCCTGTGCCTGGAGAAGTTTCCGACATGGCCAACCCACACTTGGCTAATCTGTCATTTGCCTGGGAGAACTACATGGACTGCAGACTGCAGGGAGCTGATCTACAGGTAAATGCCATGGCTGAAGTAATTAGACCTGTATGAGTTCTCAAGTTTCCGGCAAGGTGACTGGCCAATCGCTTCCTTAAAGGAAGAGGCTAGCTAGATATCAGGTGGATTATACATTCAATGGCAGTCTCTTCCAAGATCTGTGTTCAGACAGAATGGTTTATTTTTCCGTTAAGGTCTCTAAGATTTATGGATTACCTACACTGTTGCCAGGATGTCCTGTAAAACTGCTGTACAGTGAGTGTAGGAGTGCAGTAGGTCTGTCACAAGTATATTAAACAACTGTGTGTGTGTTTGTGTGTTTGTGTGTGTGTTTGCAGGCAGTTTGTGTAGATTGTGTGGGTGGGTGTTAACTGACTTGAGTAATCTCACTATTCGGTTGCACTCAAAGCAACATGAGTGCGAGCCACAGTAGGGTACTGCAGAGCTGTTTAAACAGGAGCTGTTTAGGCGGGTGTCAACCACAGCTCGCAGTGCTGTCCAGTCTTGCGCTGAAGTTTGTGCCTGGCTACGTTGTTTTTTAGGGTTAATTCTCAATGATTACAGGAAACTGTCTTGGGAGATGAGAGTTGACCTCTCTTGCTGCAACCATATCCCCCCCCCCCCCACACACACACACACACACATTCACACAACCAGCCACAGCAGCCAGATCACGGGATTCAGATTAGTGTCCCTACTCTAGTCAGGATTGGGGATTCAACAGCAGTTTCAACAGCCATCTGGCCTAGACGCTAGTCCTTAACCTAGGGGGCCTTTAGGGTTTATGGGTATTTGATGAGGGTTGGGGTGTGAATGAGACACATGAGGACACACAGGCCCACCAGTGTTACGATCCTCCAACAGGATTCCTTGTCAGTTTTTCTGTTGTTTATTGTAGCCAGCCTTAGCTGCCTGCTGCAGCTTGTGTCCTCCCAGTACCATGGTTCTCACCAGCCTCCTGGTTCCAACTATGTATGCTCGAGGCCAGGCTTCTGTCAACAAACAGACTGTGCATTTTGCTTCCTCCTTGACACAGGGTGAGAACCACCACTCACATGTCCCTCGTTTCTATAGCGACGCTGACGCCTCCACAGCAAGATGGAAGCAGCTGTTTTGTGCTTCTCTGGTTTAAAAAGGTCTTATTTCTGTGTTTGTTTGTTTTCGTAGTGTGGCTAAAGTGCTCTGTCTAAATGTACGTTTCATTTGTGGAACTGTTCTGCTCCTTCGGTTCCTCCTCTGTCAGACATAAACCAAGACAGATCTGTTTCCCCTGTTAGTGGGCCTGTTATGGGGCTGTCTCTTCAGCGTTGTGATGGCTTCACTAGATTCAGTCTTTACTTTGTAACTGAAGCACTCTGCTCTCAGTCAGTGGACCATGTCCCTGTATGGCTGACACTTGTGATTGTTACACTAATGTGTATCACTCACTTGCGCAATGTCACAGAGAACTGCCCCTTAACCTACCTAAACCCTCAAGGAAGACGAGGAAAAACTCCCAGTGAAACTCAGAGGGCTCCTCTCCCACAGAGACGGTCGGAGACACAGAGAGGTGCAGACCAGAAGCTGAACTCATGCAGCAAGAGTAGAGATAAGAAGTGCAAATGCATGGAGAGCAGATATCCAGAGGTCTGAATCAGCTCCTCTCCTGTCTTCTCTGATCACCTGAAGGCTGCCTCCCACTCACTACAGCCCCATCAGGGAGATTTGAGAAGGGAAATCCGACGTCTGTGGATCAGACGAAGTGTGCAGGGAAAACTAACCAGTCACATTTAGGGAACTTCCCTGCCTGGTAGAACAGTAGAGGTTTGTCATCAGTGTCAGGCAGAGGGCACAACTCAAAGGTCAAGTTTTGTGGCCTCACATGATTCTTCAGTAAACCTGAAAGTGAAAGTTTCATGCTGTAGAAAGGAGGATCTGTTAGTTAGACTCCAACAATTTTCAGACCACAGCAGTAAACCACTTCTTGCTGTTTTTAGAAGCAGATTTTTATTAATAAATCCTGGATTTATATTAGATTAATTTGGCTGCTCTCCTGTACAAGCTGTTTGTGTGACTGATTACACTTTCTACTCACCAAGAGAGCGGACTGGTCTTACAAATGTAAGTGTTTAAAACTGTACACATCTGACAGGTTTGACACAGTCTGAACCAGGTCTTGACTGGGACTGAAAAACGGCCCGGGACTTTGAAACGCAGACTGGCCCACAACGGTGTATATATATAATATATATATTACAGTACCAGTCAAAAGTGTGGCCTTGTCTCAGGCAGGCTGGTCCTTATCTCAGGCGGCCCGGTGTGGGTGTCTGGCTGCTTGGTCCTCACAGGGCTCCAGGGAGAGAGCCTGTGAGTAAACCAGGTTTATCTGGGTCTGAGGAGCGAGTTATCATGCTATCAGACTTTTGTAACCTATAGAATATCACCCAGACCCAGTAATGCAGACCACACAGTTTGTTTTCGTGTGGGCGTATTGTGTACAGTTGAAAGTTACCTCAGTGAGAGGAAGTTAGTTTGAGAGCAGTTTACCCACATGAAGGATCCTGACCACATCAGCTTCCTGCTGCCCCGGTCAGACTCCTGCCTCTGAAGTCAGCCTCTACTGGCATGTTAGAAAACAAATGGGGGGGGGGGTCTAATTTGCTATGTATTTGAATCACCCACATTTGAGTGTTTTTGATATACGGGTATGCTAAATGCCATGTTGCGTACAGTAGCCTAGTCCTACTAAGACTGTCCTAGGCGTTACCCTAGACTCGTTCTGGGGTCTGACTTGGTTCCAAACTGTTGACTTAAGGTGTGAATAATTAATCTCTCTGGTGCTCTGCTGAGTCAAATTTCAACCTCTGCACCACCCTGGTTATCTTCTTCCACCAGCGGGCATGTCATTAGCCCTCCCTCTCTCCTTTTGGAACCATCCCCTCCTCTCCCCTCCTCTCCTCTCTCCTGTCTCCTCTCCCATCCTCTCCTCCTCCTCTCCTGTCCCCTCTTTTCCTCCTGTCCCCTCCTTTTCCTCCTCTCCTCCTCCTCTCCTGTCCCCTCTTTGCCTCCTCTCCTCTCCCCTACTCTTTCTCCTCTCCTGTCTCCTCTCCTGTCTCCTCTCCTCCTCCTCCTCTCCTGTCCCTGAGGGGGCAGCTGTGAGGGGGGCTGACTGTACAGTACAGTAGCATTGTTATCCTTTTATGGACCACAGTTTCGAAAGACAAGACAGCTTTTTTTTTAGCTTGTTCAACACTGAAGTAGTAAACATTATTCAGGACTAGATCTTAGGTGAACACAAACATAATAAGGGGCTGAGAAGTCATCTAACTGCAGCTGAAAGCAGCAAGTTGTTATTTTCTCATTTCCTGTGTAGCCTTGCTGCCTCTGTATGCACCAGAGTGTGTTTACAAGCTGATGCAAGCGGAGGAAGCCAGAGGTAATCCAGCTTGCTGTGTGTTTGGGCTCGTTCCTGCCAGCAGGTGAGGGTGTGTGTGTACTGGCCTCTAGCAGCAGGTGAGGGGGTGTGTGTACTGGCCTCTAGCAGCAGGTGAGGGGGTGTGTCGGAGGGTCCTGGACTGGGACACCTCATGATGCTCATCTCTCAGATGTCAAATGAGATCAGCTCGCTCCTCAACCGGAAAAACATGATGTGACCACAGGGCTCTCTCACGAGGATGAGATCACGTCGCTCGCTGCCTCGCTGCCTCCCTGCCTCGCTGCATCACTGCCTCGCTGCCTCCCCCCACCAGGAACATGATTAAAAGGATGTTTCTAGTGGAGTGGGTGACTCAGCCAGCATCGCTCCCATGACCAGACCTCTCATGATCAGGGTTCTGGATTTAGGCAACTCTCACACACACACACACACACACACACACACACACACACACACACACACACACACACACACACACACACACACACACACACACACATACACACACACACACACACACACACACACACACACATACACACACACACACACACACACACACACACACACACACGTGGTGTAGCCTGTCTGGGTCCATCATGATCCGGATGGTTTGAGTCTTCCCCCTCCTGCTGTAACAGGAAGTGGAGATGGAGACACAGACAGCCATAGAGAAATGAGTCACAGAGAACGAAACACACAGTCTCTTTCAACATGTCAGCCTTTGTTCATTTGTGATGCAGTGTGAATACTGCATGCATATATCGCATTAAATAATCCACTTGTGTTCTATGGCTCCGTCGCCCTCATAGTACAACACCACGCCTGCATAACCCTTTGGTAGAGCCAGCTGTGACTACAGAAGGCTCCAGAACAAAGCAGAGACGCCTCGGATGGTTGAGACACAAGGTGTTCAGTCTCACTGTTGTGTTTCTAACATGTGGTGCTAGATATAGTGTGATGAGGGGCCATCTGCAGCGTGCATGCAAAGCAGCATCTGGACTTAGTCACCTGGTATTAGACGGGTTTACACAGAGCTTTTACTGAAACCAAGAGTTGTCTGTGTGTTGCCAGATAGAATGAGTTTCCAACTGGTATGATACTGGTATGATACTGGTATGATACTGGTATGATACTGGTATGATACTGGTATGATACTGGTATGATACTGGTATGATACTGGTATGATACTGGTATGATACTGGTATGATACTGGTATGATACTGGTATGATACTGGTATGATACTGGTATGATACTGGTATGATACTGGTATGATACTGGTATGATACTGGTATGATACTGGTATGATACTGGTATGATACTGGTATGATACTGGTATGATACTGGTATGATACTGGTATGATACTGGTATGATACTGGTATGATACTGGTATGATACTGGTATGATACTGGTATGATACTGGTATGATACTGGTATGATACTGGTATGATACTGGTATCTATGGGGATGAACTTTAGTCTTCCAGAGGCCAGTCTCTGTCTGTTTACAGGAAGAGGACTTTGAAAGCTGGTGATTATTATGATGTTTCCCTCAACCTTTATCAAATCCCTCTCCTGCTATGGTTTGTTTCCTGGTCTGCTTATGCTGTGTTTAGCCTATACTGTACATGATCAGATAAGAAGGTAAACAGCCTTGCAGGCATGTTAGTAGAGCTTCTGTTCCACTCTGATACAACCTTAGTTTCACTTTGCATTCAGGACAGGTTTACTGTGAGTACATGCCTGCAATTGTTTACCAAAGTGTTCTGCAGCCAGGAAATATGGGTGTTCATCAACATGAGTGCCAGCCTGAATCCAGTTGCTTGTGTTGGCGAAGTAGTTTTACAAAACACACTTTCCCTCTCCCTGCCTCCCCCAGCCATAATCCTCTCTCCATGTCTTTACTTTTATCTGACACCAGACTCCTCTCTCTGTCTCCCCCTCGGGCCTCCTGCCCCTGGCTCTGGTCAGTCAGACAGAAACATGGTTTCTCCTGATCTTCTCTCTCCTTTTTTTACTGCACTCGAAATGTGACGGTCTGCTTTGATTAGCCCTCAAACCTCAAGGTGTGTTAAGGACTTCCTGTTGTGATCATGTGACACGGTCATATTTACTACCAGAACAGGCATAGTCACGGTGATCTGTTTCGTCTGGGGTGAGCTGGGACTGGTCTGGTTTAGGGGGTGAGTCTGTGAGTCAGGAAGCTACTGCTGTCGTAACATAAAAAGGAAGGAAGGGTCTAGCCTCATGTAACAGTGACAGCAGTGTGATGTTGAGGGACTGAGAGCAGAGCAGGCTGGTGAGCAGGCTGGTGAGCAGGCTGGTGAGCAGAGGGGTGAGCAGAGGGGTGAGCAGGCTGGTGAGCAGAGGGGTGAGCAGGCTGGTGAGCAGGCTGGTGAGCAGAGGGGTGAGCAGAGGGGTGAGCAGAGGGGTGAGCAGAGGGGTGAGCAGGTTGCACACACCTGAATTCTGATACTAAGAGGAGAAGACCCGGTAAATGGACTGTATTTATATAGCGCATTTTCTACCTTAGCAGCACTCAAAGCGCTTTACAATGTTTGCCTCTTATTCACCCATTCACACTCACACATACTGACGGCAGTGAGCTGCCATGCAAGGTGCCGGCCTGCCCATCGGGAGCAACTTGGGCTTCAGAGTCTTACTCAAGGATACTTTGGCACATGACCTAGGAGGAGTCAGGGATCGAACCGCCAACCTTGCGATTAACAGACGACCTTCTTTACCCCCTGAGCCACAGCCGCCCACCCGGGGTGACTGACAGAACCAGCTCCTCTGGGCTCTCCTGCTAAGGCCGGTGGGGCGTGGCCGGTGGGGCGTGGCCGGTGGGGCGTGGCCGGTGGGGCGTGGCCGGTGGGGCGTGGCCTGTGGGGCGTGGCCAGTGTGCCTGCTCACATGGAAGTGGCTTTGGTGAGGCTTGATGAGACGTCATAGTGACCCACGGGTGTTGTGTGTGTTCTAACCAGTCGTGTCTGGTAGTAATGTGAATGAGGTGGTGTGTGTGTGTGTGGACCCACTGTCGGTGCCTGTGCCTGTGCCTGTGCGTGTGTGCGTAGAGAGAGCTAGTGTGACAGATAAGGGGATAGTGGAAGGAATACAAAACAGAACCGTTGCCTAGTAGAGGAAAGTGTATCTCCACACTACATCTTATGTCACTGGGAGCCTGCCTCCACTGACTAACCAGAGGATCATCTCTGAGTACCAATGGTTTCATCAACAGACACCTGGAGCCTTACATTCACTAGACTTGTTTGAACTGTAAAAACATCTTCTGCTTATCTTCTTTGATCTCAGGGTTAGTTTGAGAGTTGCAAGAGAACCTGAGCTTGACCCAGTCCTTAATCAGTAATAGGCAACATTTCAGCTGCTGTTGTGTTGAATATTATCTCTGACATGTGTGTGTTCTCTCTCTGTGTGTCTCTGTGTGTGTGTGTGATCCTGTGTGTGTGTGTGTTCTCTCTCTGTGTGTCTCTGTGTGTGTGTGTGATCCTGTGTGTGTGTGTTCTCTCTTTCTCTGTGTGTGTGTGTGTTCTCTCTCTGTGTATCTCTGTGTGTGTGTGTGTGTGTGTGTGTGTGTGTGTGTTCTCTCTCTGTGTGCAGGTCAGTCTACAGTGTCTGGAGAGCTTCCTGTGTATGTTCCACTGTGTTGGTCACGTCCACCTCCAGAGGAACAAGGACACCCTGAAGTTCTGGTAGATATACCCTGAGTTACACCCTCCTCTTGCTCCAGTATAGACCTGAGTTACACCCTCCTCACCCTCCAGTATAGACCCTGAGTTACACCCTCCTCACCCTCCAGTATAGACCTGAGTTACACCCTCCTTACCCTCCAGTATAGACCCTGAGTTACACCCTCCTGTATGTCTACTGACCCTGGATACTGCAGTAAGCCGCTAGCGGTTTACTGTAAACCCCTGGCTCCTCATAACTGAGTTATGTCGCGCTGTGAAGTGGGACAAAAGGAAACTCAGTTTCTGGAGGCCGATCTGCTAATAAACTTTACAGTACGTGCAAAAACAAGCTAAATGCTTCAGGATCTAGTAGTGCCCCTTTAATTAGCGGAGATGGAAAGAACATGACATTTCAGACGTGCTGAAGAAAGGGTCCTGTGTCCAGCAGCATGGTTTCCGGCAAGCGTTCCTTATCGCTGGGTTTGTAATCGCTGTCTCTTAGTTACAGTCCCAGTATCAGGTTGTGGGAACAGTTGCTCTACAAGAAGAAAGCTTGTATGAATCATAAGGTATAACCTTATGATTATATGTAATCTTAGAATATGTGTCATGCTTTATTATATATGTGTGTGTGTGTGTGTGTGCATATATATATATATATATATATATATATATATGCACACACATATACATATATAAGCTTCATTTTGAAGAGTTGTCAGATTCATGCCCTTTTGGGTGTTTGACTTGTAATCTGCTATATCTCCTCCCTAGCCAGCCTGCTCTCTAGCAATCCTGCTGGCTTATCACGGTACATTAGATTTTTGATCATAGAATTTCACAGTGACTCACATGTCATTCACGAGATTCTACAGTGTAATCTGGAGACTTCCTTTGGACTGTCAGTCTCGTGGTGAAGACCTTGTTGACTTGGATGTGTTTTGCCTCCTGAATCAGGCCCTTATGATGATGGTGTTTCAGGACCAGGGTGCAACAGAGTACGCAAGACTACACAAACACACAAGTACAAACATACAACAGTGTGAGATCAGTGCAAACCAACAACACACCGGAGGTGGAACCCAGCCAGTGCAGGGCCACATGCTTCTCTCAGTCCTTGTGGTTGCACAAGACACACAGAGACACTCAAGCCTGTTGTGTGAGGATTCTGCAGAAGCATGATAACTCTAACTATTGTTCTCTGCCAGCCTAGCTGTGCACCAGGGCCCGAGCTGACAGTGATCTGACCAGGAGAGGCCAGTATTTGAGGGAGGCAGGCTGCCGTGTCCAGACAGACCCAGAGGCAGAGAGAGGTGGAGCTGTGGGGCTGGCCTGAGCAATCCTAGACAGTCGTCCTTATAGAAGTTACCAAAATCCTCTGCAGAGGGGCGGGGCAGGTCTGGCTTCAGCAGCAACCCATACTATCAGACTGTGAAGGGCACAGAGAGATAAATACATTTTTGCAAATACTTTTTAGTTGTTGTGTGTGGCTGTTTGGGAGAGAGTTTACTGTCAGTGACTGCTCTGTTTTTCCCCACCTGAAGTAGCAGTTTTTTTTATTAACAAGGTTTAAAAAAAAGCCAACAAACTGGCCATTGTGTCGCTGTAGTATGACTCCACCTACATCTGTGGGTGCTAGCCGGCACCCTGGAGGCCGGCTGGAGCCATCAGAGGAGGTTTGTGGAGCACCAGACTGCAGGGGGCATGTCAGTCTCCCAGGGCCAGCACCAGGATCATGTGACAGCACATGCTTTCATGTGACGCACTGATCAACTGCAAATCTGGAACGCTTCCATTTGAAATTCCGATTTAATGGAATTTGTGCCGCGGGACAGAAAATTCAGTCAGTGCTGCGAGGAAGAATGCGGACACAACCAGGGGATCTGCGTCTTAGCCTGGAACGCACGGTTCACAATGAGGGGAAGAAAGGTTTTCCCACATCTAACCTCTGGTGAGATTAAGGAACATTCCTATGCTCTTGTTTGGCTTATTTTGCCTCTGAGGTTTGGTGGAAGGAATGTTGTGGATTTGTGTGTTTGGTGAACATTTGGTGAGCAGACCTTTGAGATGAGGCATAGGCTATGTGGGTAGTTAGGTGTGTGTGTGTGTGTGTGGTGCTTTCATGCCTAGACGGATGAAGCTTTGTGGACGTTGTCTTGTGAACTGTCAAGGAGCCAGACAGATATCATGTTGTTTCTTCGCTTAAAACGTTTGAGCCCAAATTAGCTCCTGTTCACTTGCTGCCAACATGACAAACATTTTGACAACAATTTTCAAGTAGCTTTAAACTGTTTCAGTTCTACTCTAACACTATCAGTTTGAATAGTTTAGTTATCTATAAACAATCACCAATGATAAGCATCCAGTGAACCCATAGACTTATGATTTCAGGCTCAAGTTTCCATTTGTTAGTCAATGTTTGTAAAATACCATCAGATAAGCATTCGATCACTTCCTTCTGGCTGTATCACATGTCTTCATTCATTTCATAATGTATCCACTCACCCTAACGTCCAGTATTGTAGCATCAGTCAGGATTGTTGGTGAGTCCACAGACTAATTGATTGGCTCCTGTGGAGATACTGGAGGTCTAGAGACTTGATCACATTTCCCACTGTTAGTGTCTGTATCAAATAAAACTTGATCCTTTGCATCATGTGTAATTTATCTCTCTCGCCCCATCCCTCTATTTCACACTTTCACTATGTCTCTCTCCCTCACTTTCTCTCCATCTCCATCACTTTCACTCTCTCCATCTCTCTCTGTCTCTCGTCCCCTCTCTCTCCATCTCTCTCTGTCTCTCGTCCCCTCTCTGCATCATCTCTCTGTCTCTCGCCCCCTCTCTCTGCATCATCTCTCTGTCTCTCGTCCCCTCTCTGCATCATCTCTCTGTCTCTCGTCCCCTCTCTCTGCATCATCTTTGTCTCTCGCCCCCTCTCTCTGCATCATCTCTCTGTCTCTCGTCCCCTCTCTCTGCATCATCTCTCTGTCTCTCGTCCCCTCTCTCTGCATCATCTCTCTGTCTCTCGTCCCCTCTCTGCATCATCTCTCTGTCTCTCGTCCCCTCTCTCTGCATCATCTCTCTGTCTCTCGTCCCCTCTCTCTGCATCATCTCTCTGTCTCTCGTCCCCTCTCTCTGCATCATCTCTCTGTCTCTCGTCCCCTCTCTCTGCATCATCTTTGTCTCTCGCCCCCTCTCTCTGCATCATCTCTCTGTCTCTCGTCCCCTCTCTCTGCATTATCTCTCTGTCTCTCGTCCCCTCTCTCTGCATCATCTTTGTCTCTCGCCCCCTCTCTCTGCATCATCTCTCTGTCTCTCGTCCCCTCTCTCTGCATCATCTCTCTGTCTCTCGTCCCCTCTCTCTGCATCATCTTTGTCTCTCGCCCCCTCTCTCTGTCTCTCGTCCCCTCTCTCTGCATCATCTCTCTGTCTCTCGTCCCCTCTCTCTGCATCATCTTTGTCTCTCGCCCCCTCTCTCTGCATCATCTTTGTCTCTCGCCCCCTCTCTCTACATCATCTCTCTGTCTCTCGTCCCCTCTCTCTGCATCATCTCTCTGTCTCTCGTCCCCTCTCTCTGCATCATCTCTCTGTCTCTCGTCCCCTCTCTCTGCATCATCTCTCTGTCTCTCGTCCCCTCTCTCTGCATCATCTCTCTGTCTCTCGTCCCCTCTCTCTGCATCATCTCTCTGTCTCTCGCCCCCTCTCTCTGCATCATCTCTCTGTCTCTCGTCCCCTCTCTCTGCATCATCTTTGTCTCTCGCCCCCTCTCTCTGCATCATCTCTCTGTCTCTCGTCCCCTCTCTCTGCATCATCTTTGTCTCTCGCCCCCTCTCTCTGCATCATCTCTCTGTCTCTCGTCCCCTCTCTCTGCATCATCTCTCTGTCTCTCGTCCCCTCTCTCTGCATCATCTCTCTGTCTCTCGTCCCCTCTCTCTGCATCATCTCTCCGTCTCTCGTCCCCTCTCTCTGCATCATCTCTCTGTCTCTCGTCCCCTCTCTCTGCATCATCTCTCTGTTTCTCGTACCCTCTCTCTGCATCATCTCTCTGTCTCTCGTCCCCTCTCTCTGCCTCTCGTCCCCTCTCTCTGCATCATCTCTCTGTCTCTCGTCCCCTCTCTCTGCCTCTCGTCCCCTCTCTCTGCATCATCTCTCTGTCTCTCGTCCCCTCTCTCTGCATCATCTCTCTGTCTCTCGTCCCCTCTCTCTGCCTCTCGTCCCCTCTCTCTGCATCATCTCTCTGTCTCTCGTCCCCTCTCTCTGCATCATCTCTCTGTCTCTCGTCCCCTCTCTCTGCATCATCTCTCTGTCTCTCGTCCCCTCTCTCTGCATCATCTCTCTGTCTCTCGCCCCCTCTCTCAGCTCGGACATGAGTGGGGCCAGTAACACGCTGGCGAGGGAGTTCCTGACAGACGTTCACCAGCTGTGCAGCGCGGTGGCTCAGCGGGCGGAGTCTCAGCGGGCGGAGTCTCAGCGGGCGGAGTCACGTGAGGAGGACGAGGAGGAGAGCCACATGGCGGCGCTGGGAGAGTACCTGGTCAGGGGGCGTGGCTTCCTACTGCTCAGCACACTAAACTCCATCATAGACCAGGTGAGACAGCCAGCACAACACATCTGGATGCAGGAGCACTGATGTGCTGGTGGTGACCTGAGTGAAATGAGAAGGAGATGGAGACAGGCTGCCTCCAGTCGCTAACCCTATCCTCCAGTCGCTAACCCTATCCTCAAGTCGCTAACCCTATCCTCCAGTCGCTAACCCTATGCTTGGGAATGCTGCTGTCTTCTCTGGCTCTCTGTAATGATCTGGGCTTTTTTAAATATAATGCTGTGTTCACACCGAACGCAAAGCGAATTATTTGCATGTGAGATTACATGTAAAGTCAAAGCGAACGCGCGCAAATAAACATTTTGTATAATTTGCCGGATAATTCGCTTGGCTTTTGACGTGAACACAGCATAAGGCTGATCCCTCTGTTCTGTTTCTCAATACATTTTATTTCTGCTATGAATCAGTTTGAGTTGTAAGTAAGTGGTTGAGGTTTTTGCAGTGTTTTGAGTGTTCTGCCTGTTTAGAGAGCATGCTGTCTGTTTAGAGAGCATGCTGTCTGTTTAGAGAGCATGCTGTCTGTTTAGAGAGCATGCTGTCTGTTTAGAGAGCATGCTGTCTGTTTAGAGAGCATGATGTCTGTTTAGAGAGCATGCTGTCTGTTGGTCTAGTACACAGGCTCACTGTTCTTCTGATAATTGTGACAAGGCCTGTAATTGACCCTGCGGTGACACTGGGAGATCTCATCCACGCACTCACGTCCTAACAACGCCTTCCAAACACTGATAATGCACACAAACACACACACACACACACACACACTGTGCCTTTCTCCTCTGCACACGCACACACTGAACACACACGACAGATAGGGGGAGTTCATGCGTGCGCAACAAAGGCCCAGTAGATTTTGGTGTAGTTGTGTTACTGTGTAGCTGTGTAGTTGTCTGCACATGTGATTGATTCAATCAAGGGCTTTGGGCATGGAGTCAGCCCTAGCCTGCCCCTGGAACTACTTCCAGCATCGATCCCAGAGCATTGATATCTCTTTACCACATCCTTCATGGGAGGAATGTTAATGCGCCCATACCACCATTAGCAGTGTCTAACCATGGAAGCTTCCAGAAAGGGAGGAGCAGTCTAACCAGGGCCTGTGGTTGGGCTGGGGTGGGACAACCCCCTCAGGGACTGTAGTCAGACCTGAGGAGGACCTGCAGGAAGCAGGAGGTACCAAGGATGGAGAGCAGCTCTGGCTCAGTCATGGAAAGGAACTAGGAACTACTGTCCATGTAATGACTCGACTCTCAGAATGTGAGTCGTATATGAGTCGGTAAATAAATAAAACGCCACATTGAAGCAGTGGCTCTCTGCTCAGTCAGGAATTCAGAATGAAGCATGAAGCTCAATTCACAGAAAAGATCAACTGTCGAATCAGATGATCATGTATAAAAGGATGAGTAACCTCACCTTGCATCAAGCATTTTAGCCACTAAAAGCTAAATCATGTTAATCAAAAGGTGACATGTCGTGGATAGTTTGTCCACATGCATTAACTCAGCCTCAGAGAGAGTTATGTTTCCCCGTCCTCTCCCTGGGCCCTACACCTGCTGGATCAGCCCATCACTAGAGGCTGAGTCTGCCTCACTAGAGGCTCAGTCTGCCTCACTAGAGGCTGGGACTGCCTCACTAGAGGCTGGGTCTGCCTCACTAGAGGCTGGGACTGCCTCACTAGAGGCTGGGACTGCCTCACTAGAGGCTGGGTCTGCCTCACTAGAGGCTGGGTCTGCCTCACTAGAGGCTGGGTCTGCCTCACTAGAGGCTGGGTCTGCCTCACTAGAGGCTGGGTCTGCCTCACTAGAGGCTGGGACTGCCTCACTAGAGGCTGGGTCTGCCTCACTAGAGGCTGGGTGTGCCTCACTAGAGGGTAATGTGTTTATCTGTGGAGCCGGGGTGTCGCCTGCAACAGCTGTTAGTCTCATTAAAGCTGTGGTTTGGGACAGACCATAATATCCTCAGGTACACACAGTGCCATCGTCTGCTGTGCAGGTCATTACTTCACACAAATCACAGTTGCTCCCTCTCCCAAACATCCTTGCTCCCTTCTCAAAACGGCTGTGTAACCATGGAAATCTGATATATGTTTGTCAGTACACACACCGGGTTGGATGTGAACAGGAGGATTCCTGAGTTCCTCAGCTGAAAGACTATGGGACTGCTGTGGTTCTTATCTCTGGAATGGGGTATTAAATTGCCACATTACTTTGGTTATGGCGTCTATGGTAAATGCTATTCTGATCTATTTTGGAGTCAGGTCAGCTTAACTTAAAGTGGTTTAGACCAACTCCTCGCTGTTCTGTGTAGAGAATCTGCTGACTCATCAGTAATCCTGTAGCTGGTCACAGTGAGCAGTGAGACAGTCTTATCACAGCCCTCAACACTGGTGGTAATCTAGCCCACCTCTTCTTCATCCACTAAGTGATTCTGTCTTTTGGGGTTCTCGTGAAGTCGCACTGGGTATGATGAGGGCGTATGTGTCTCCTACTTGGGTTCATCTCCTCTCCCTCTGAGCTTGTGGGTGTTTCCCAGGGATCCCTGACTGCCCCTCACGTCTCCTGTGTTGTTGATGCCAGGCCACGGGTCCATCTGCTTTGTTTTTAATTCACACATGCAGAAGTGCAGAATGCAAGAGTGCATTCTCTCTCCTGTGTGAGGAATTCCCCCAGACCACAGCAGGGTGAAGACTGAGCCGGTATTTAGGGAAAGGCTGTCAAGCAGATGCCTCATAGCCAACCCTGAAGACCGACATTAGCTGAAATGGGTAATTAAGGAGACAGAAGAGTTCCTGGTTGCTGCAGACTTCCCAAGGTAGCTGTGTTGAGGGTGAGATTTTACAAAGAATAACAGACTTACCCCCTTTAACACGGTTTTGCTGCGACATTCTGGTCTGGGACTTTTCCGAAGACGTTGATGTTGCTCGTTTGCACTCTGGTAGTTTATCCATCCAGATTCCCCTGCAGGTTGGTCAGCCTGGGCTCTGGTGGACCTTCACAGCCCGTCTGGGCTGGCGGTCTCCTCTTCCTCCCAGGGGTTGTGGTGAGATGTGGAGTTGGAGCGCTGGCTCTGGGGGAGGGACTGTCTCTTCAGAACGAGTCGGAGCGTCACTGTGTGACTTCAGACCGACAGAGTGTGTGTGTGTGTGTGTGGGGGGTAACGTTCTGTGAGGGAGAGGAGGTGACTGTCTGTGAGGGAGAGGAGGTACCTCTCTCTGAGGGAGAGGTGACTGTCTGTGAGGGAGAGGAGGTACCTCTCTGTGAGGGAGAGGAGGTGACTGTCTGTGAGGGAGAGGAGGTGACTGTCTGTGATGGAGAGGAGGTGACTCTCTGTGCCTGGTCTCTCAGGAGCTGACCTGTCGAGAGGAGCTGCTGACTCTGCTGCTGTCTCTGCTGCCGCTGGTCTGGAAGATCCCAGTACAGGAGGAGAAAGCTCCAGGTCTGTACACACACACACACTAACACACACACTAGCACACACACTACTAGCACACACACACACACACACACCCACACACACTAGCACACACACTAGCACACACACTCTGCTCCAAAGCTAACATCTGCTTCAACACAGCACTTTAGCCTCAATAGCAGCTTTTGAATTAGCTCGATATTACTCTCACAACATGGTGTGCACTGTAGCCCGACAAATACAGGTTATGGTTTCTTGTGGAGTTAGACATGATTTAATAAAGTAGACAGGAAAATGCATTACTTTCAGGCATTATTTTATGGATTTTGCACACTTATTAAAGCATATGAGCGCTAAGCACACACTTATGAAAAGGCTCATCTTTCTCAAGGATGTTCTAGTGTTTCACTTGCTGTGAAACCTCACCTACTCTCGTCTAGTACACTACACAATGTGCCAAGGTTTTAAAAGATTGTTTCATGAATTGTTCACCAGTCTATTACCATCATTGATGTTTCTTAGTTTAGTTCAGGGATAAACTGCTCTTAAAAACCCTGTTGTACAAGAGAGCAGAGACTGCTAGTGACACAGGGGCAACACAGGTATTTCGTGTGGACTTGCTAATCTCTTCCAACATGGTCTTCCTACATTTTTCCTCTATTAGCTTCAATATGATTCCCAAATTGGTTTAAACCGGTTTGGATTAGAACAACCGGTGTGTATGAAGTTTGAGGCTCATTAGAAAACCTTTCGATTTGATCTGAAGTTATAATGACAGGAAAGTTATTTTACTATAAAGTTGTGTATTCTTGATTCCCCACCTCAGTTCAGCCTTAGATTATAAAACAGGTTTACCCTTGAGTAGATGTCGCCTATGCCAGAGAAGAGCTGAGGTCAGGCAAGGCTTTCCCCTCGGGTGGCATCAAAGACTCATTAAATGTATAGATTAGTCATAGTGTCCAACTCTCTGTAACCTTACCGAGCTCATTATCCTGGAGCTGCCTGGAGGTTTGAAACACTGAGAATGATGAACCTGCAGGTGTGACCGATCTGACGGTGGCGTTCCCGTTTCCTGTGTTGACAGATTTCGCCCTGCCGTCCCTGCTGGAGGTGTTCCTGACCCGGGAGGTGAGGAGCGCCCCTCCCAGGGCAGGGCAAGACAAGACCTTCCCCGACGCCCCGGGCTCCTGGAGGAGATCTCACGCCGGTGGAACCTGGAAGCTGCGGCGTTCTCGCAGAACCTCCCAACGCCACTCAGTGAAGGAGGCGCGGCGGTCCCAGCTGACCTCCTCAGACTCTGACGCGGCGCCTGAGGACGAGGTGAGCGCGGGCCGGGGGGGCGGAGCGCGGGCGAGGAGAGCTCACGGCACCACGCTTCGTGTGAGCTGTCAGCACCACCGGTCACAAGCTCCCCCACCCCCCACCCCCGACGCCATGACCACGCCCTACACCCACCCCATTGCCCCCTACCCCCACCCCAGGGCCCCGGGCCCCCAGACCCTGGATACGGAGACCCTAACAGACCCTGCTGCCATGTCGATCTTCAACCGCATGGAGAACTCCCCCTTCGACCTCTGCCACGTGCTGCTGTCCCTGCTGGAGAAGGTGTGCAAGTTCGACATGGGCATCAACCACAACCCCGGGCTGGCCGTGAGCGTGGTGCCCACCCTCACCGAGATCCTCACCGAGTTCGGGGACTGCTGCGGCCCCGGGGGGGGCGGGGGGGAGGACCTGGCCGGGGGCTGGACGGAGGAGCCGGTGGCCCTGGTCCAGAGGATGCTCCTCCGCACCATCCTCCACCTCATGTCTGTGGAGGTGGGTCCCAGCGAGGCCCTGCCGGAGAGCCTCCGCCGCAGTCTGACCGAGCTGCTCAGAGCCACGCTGAAGATCCGCAGCTGCCTGGACAGACAGGCCGACCCCTTCGCCCCGCGGCCCAAGAAGACCCTGGCGGAGGTCCAGGACGACTTCTCCTTCTCCCGCTACCGGCACCGGGCCCTGCTGCTGCCCGAGCTGCTGGAGGGGGTTCTGCAGCTGCTGCTGGGCTGCCTCCAGGCCTCCGCCCCCAACCCCTTCTTCTTCAGCCAGGCGCTGGAGCTTCTCCACGAGTTTGTGCAGCACCGCGGCCTGGAGCTGTTCGAGGCGGCCGCGCTGCACCTGGAGGGGCTGGGGAAGGCCCGGGACGCGGAGGTCGGGGGCGAGGCCGCGGAGGTCGGGGGCGAAGCCGCAGAGAGGCTGAAGGGCCTCATTGCCGGGGTCCTGAAGATCGTCGGCGCCGTCAAAAAGGCCAAGTCGGAACAGCTGCATCAGTCAGTGTGCGCGCGGCGACGCCACCGGCGCTGTGAGTACTCCCACTTCCTGCATCACCACCGGGACCTCTCCGGTCTGCCCGTCTCCGCCTTCAAGCAGGCGGCACGCCGCAACCCCTTTGAGGAGGAGGGCCGGGAGGGGGAGGCGGTGCGCTACCCGGAGCGCTGCTGCTGCGTGGCAGCCTGCTCCCACCAGTGTCTGCGTCTGCTGCAGCGGCTGTCCTCCAGCGGGCCGGCCGTGCTCCAGGTCCTGGCCGGGGTCCAAGCCACCGGCATCTGCTGCTGCATGGATCCACGCTCAGTGGTGGGGCCCCTGCTCCATGCCTTCCAGGCCCCGGGGCTGCGCAGCTACCAGGCCCACATCCTCAGCGTGCTGAGCCGGCTGATCCTGGAGCAGCTGGGAGGAGGCCAGCCCTCGGAGAAGGCCAGGCTAGCCTCCTGTAACATCTGCACTCTGGACAGCAGCCAGCTGCCGGGCCTGGAGGAGACCCTGCAGCAGGGGGAGCCATCGCTGGCCTCCCCCAGCCTGTCGTACCGCTCCCAGGGCATCCTGCCCAGTGGAGGGGGAGCGGAGGACATGCTGTGGAGATGGGATGCCCTGGAGGCCTACCAGGAGCTGGTGTTTGGAGAGGACAGGCAGCTGAGCCAGCAGATCGCCGGGCACGTGTGCCACCTGACGCTGCGCGGGAACGCTGTGGTGCAGTGGCAGCTTTACACGCACATCTTCAGCCCGGTGCTGCAGAGAGGGGTGGAGCTAGCACACCACGCCCAGCAGCTGGGGGTCTCCACAGTGTGCAGCCAGGTGTGCAGCTATCACACCCACTGCCTGCCTGTGGACGTACTGCTGGTCTACCTGCAGGCACTGCCAACCCTGATCAAGTCAAGGTGATCATCCACTTTGTCCTCCTGTCACATTTCCTCTCTCCTCTCCTCTCTCATGTCTCTTCTGGTGTCTCCTCTCTCTGAGCTGTGCGCTTTGTGCCTCTGTACAAACCAATCATGTCAACTTGAGGGCTGACTTGGTAATCCATTCTGACATTCGTTTGTAATCAGATCTGTATCGCCGAGTCATTGCTAATTTAGACTGGTAAATGATGAATCCCTTCCTTGCTGGCAAGCTCGATGGCAGGGTATTGACTGAGCTGCAGCTTGGTGCCAGCCAGGTAGACAGGTTAGCATGAATTTAACAGGAGCTGTCAGTGAATAGATTCAGTGAATGTTTGACCTGTTTTAGAGTCAACTTTTCAGTTAATTGTTTTTAACTGTGAGTCGTTTGACGGTATCGGTGTCCTGCTTTTGTACTGTCTTTCTGTTCCTAACTGCTGGTTCAGACCGGCTTTCAGGCCTTGAAATAGGCCTGTTCCTCTGGTCTCATGTGGTCTGTGCTCCTCTGGTCTCCTGTGGTCTGTGTTCCTCTGGTCTGCTATGGTCTGTGTTCCCCTGGTCTGCTATGGTCTGTGTTCCCCTGGTCTGCTATGGTCTGTGTTCCTCTGGTCTGTGTTCCCCTGGTCTGCTATGGTCTGTGTTCCTCTGGTCTGTGTTCCTCTGGTCTGCTATGGTCTATGTTCCTCTGGTCTGCTATGGTCTATGTTCCTCTGGTCTGCTATGGTCTGTGTTCCTCTGGTCTGTGTTCCTCTGGTCTGCTATGGTCTGGGTTCCTCTGGTCTGCTATGGTCTATGTTCCTCTGGTCTGCTATGGTCTGTGTTCCTCTGGTCTGTGTTCCTCTGGTCTGCTATGGTCTGTGTTCCTCTGGTCTGCTATGGTCTGTGTTCCTCTGGTCTGCTTTGGTCTGTGTTCCTCTGGTCTGTGTTCCTCTGGTCAGACTGCTCACCCTTCTGCTTGGAGGGATGTACCAGACCAGACTGGCACTCTGCAGATCCATGCTGCAATATCGTTCTGCATTCTTGTTTGCATGTCATTTGCATCTCATCTCCAGCTTGGTTAAACCACAACTCTAATGAGGCTCTCTCTGTTGTGAGGGCTTGTCTGCATGTTAGACTAATGTGCTCATAGGCAGACCTCATTCATTTGTGCATCATCTTTTTGCTCTTGTGTTTGTTTGAGATTGGAGTTGTTTGTGTGTCTGATTAAACTGAATCATGTTCATTTGTTATTGTCAGGCTGATAATGGCTTTGTGATGGTGAGAGGGTAGCGTTCCCCCTTGTACCAGATATGCCTCTAACCTTGGTTACATAATATCTCTTTGAGGCCATTTTCCCCCTACGCTCCCACGAGGGGCTGTTTCATTATTCATCAGTGCATTATAAATACTGTGTGTATAATGTTGCTAAAGCAATTAGGAGGCTGAAATGGCTGTTTTGTTTTTCTGTTCGCTGAGCAAAATGCCTTGTTCAGCCCACTCCCTCCTTCAGCCTAATCCTCTTCTTCCTCCCTCTCTCTCCTCTTCCTCCCTCTCTCTCCTCTTCCTCCTCTCTCTCCTCTTCCTCCTCTCTCTCAGTTTCTGACGGTTAGGAGACACAATGTTGACGCCTTGTGTAGTTTCACTATAAAATGTATGACTTCTGATGTAGTCTGTCTCTGTTACTCTCCTGTCCTCATCTTTACACCGAGTCATTCCTGTCCTCCCAGGGTGATCCGAGACTTGTTCCTGAGCTGTAACGGCTTGAACCAGATCACAGAGCTCATCTACCTGGACCAGACTCGCTCCTGGGCGCTCAAGGTGTTTGAGACCCTGATCTTGGGCGTGGGGCCCCAGCAGTCGGACCGAGCCCTCCAGGAGCTGGAGAAGGCCGAGGCCCAGGAGAGGGAGGTCGTACTGGGGCTGGCGGAGGACCTGGGCTCCCGGGGGGCCGGAGAGGGCCCCCAGAGCCTGAGCAAGTTCTACGAGGGCCTGAAGGAGGCTTGCCCTCGCCGGAGGAGCGGGGCGGGGGCGGGGCGTAGCCGGGGCGAGGCCCACCTCAACACCATCAACCTGTTCCTCTGCGTGGCCTTCCTGTGCGTCAGCAAGGAGGCCGACTCGGACCGCGACTCGGCCAACGACTCCGAGGACACGTCCGGGTATGACAGCACGGCCAGCGAGCCCTTGGGGGGCCGAATGCCATGCCTGGCCCCCGACAGTGTGGCGCTGCCCTCCAAGGAGCAGGTGCGGCGTGCTGCGGACGTGTGGGCACTGTGCCGCAGGGTCTACCTGGCCAGCCCCGTGTTCCAGAGGCAGTTCTTCAGGCTGGGCGGGCTGGACGTGTGCTCCCGCCTAACCTCCATGGTCATCCAGAAGCTCACCTCCAAGACCAGGGACGGCCGGGCCAGGAAGAGGAGGGAGGGGAAGGGCAAGGGGAGCCCGTCTCACCTGGACTCGTCCGCCCACGTCACAGCAGAGCCGGGCTCTGCAGGGCAGCAGGAGGATTGTACCCTGGAGCAGGCTGAGGGGGTGGGCCCAGGCCCGGCCGAGGCCAGGGGAAGGGACCCCTCCAGGAAGCTGGAGGAGGAGTGGCCCCTGCAGAGTATCCGTCTCCTGGAAGCCCTGCTGGGCATCTGTCTGCACAGCTCCAGCTCTACCCTCCTGAGGACCGAGCCTGAGCTCTCCTTCCAGGTGCCTGCCTCACTCACTACCCTGCCTCCATCCTGCCTGCTTCACACGGTCACCGCCCTGCCTCACTCATTACCCTGTCTCACTCACCACCCTGTCTCACTCACCACCCTGTCTCACTCACTGCCCTGTGTCACTCACTACCCTGTCTCACTCACTGCCCTGTGTCACTCATTACCCTGTCTCACTCACTACCCAAAAGGTAGATTTTTGTTTATTTTATTATACCTTTTGAGTAAAAAAAAAAAGTTGAAAAAGTTTCGAAAGGTAAAAAAAATATTGAACAAATAAGTACATAGAGAAAACCCCCTCGCGTTTCTAGAGTTAGCCTTATCCGCGCCAATCGTTTGACATATGAATGGCTAACAATTGGTAAATCCGGTGCTATGGAAAACTGGATATCGGCAACAAATGAGCACATCCAAGCTGACATCATGTACAATTTTACTCACTTGGAGAAGCCGGCTGTGCTCCGTTTAGCTCCTAGCTTCAGACCTGACCCCTTGACCGGTAAGTTCCGTAACTTGTACAGCTGAGCTAACTAGTGTTGCTGCTGTGTAGGATTGCTAGAGTTAACCAATAATACGAAGTGCGAAAATACAGGGTGTCGATGTCGAACTACTTGGTAACATAGCTAGCCACATAAGATATTATCATCGTGGTCTGTGCGTGTGTCGTTTCTGCATCTGTATTTTTGCTATTTTCCCTTTTTTTTTGCTAGCTATCTCCCAGAAGCCAACGAGCGACAGAACTGAAATTACTGTCGGTAAAACG